>NT_187020.1:3148199-3454578 GCF_000001635.26 Mus musculus | reverse complement strand
ATAATTAATAAATCTTATAACAGTTTTATTAATGTCACATTCTCATGCACATCCCATTTTTAAACTTGTCTGACTGGTCTTAAAATTACAAGTTATAATTTTCCTGTCCTAGCCTTTTCTCTTACTTCAATTAATATACCCTGAAACAAAAAAAAAATAAGGAAAGAGTGGTTTATTTTAGTTTATTGTTCATAGGATAGTCGATCACAGTGGGAAAATCAAGGTACTTGAAGTAGCTGGTCACATTGCACCCACAGCTATAAAGAAAAAGGTGAATACTAGTGCTTTGTGTAGTGCAAGATCCTCCTGACCCTAAGGAATGATGAGCATGCCTGGTGTGAGCATGTCTTCACACTTCATCTTCATGCCCAGAGGACCATCTCCCAAGAAGTTCTAGCCTCTTTCAAGTTGATAGTTATTACTGACATCAGAATCCTCTTCTAAAGTATTCCTGACTGACATCTCATTTATGGGAAGTATACAACCCCATGTAGGGATATATCATTCAGATTTGAATTAGAGGGTTTTTCTTGTTGTTTTTGATGATGTTGTGTTGTTGTTGTTGTTGTTATACTTTATGGACACTCATTAAATTTTCGGTTTCAGTTTATTTCCTTGCCTAAGTTTTGGGTAACCATCATGAATTCTTCATTGAGATTAATTAACGTTATGAGGCTAAGATTTTATCCATCTTTGGAGTATAGTGTGATGGAACTGTCAGACTGCTTATGGTGCAATGTCTAGTGGGATCCATTGCTCTAGGCTTGGAAACCAATTCAGGCAAACCCACACACCAACATTAAGTTTACTTTGTGCTATTTTCACACTTTAATTTTAAAATCTATTTATACACACTCTGCAACAGATGTTTCTTGTTTTTCAGGATGGGAGGGTGCGAATAATTTATTTGAAAATAAGAATTTATCTTCTTAATCAGTATTTCTTATGATGTATTAGGTGTAAGCGTTAACTGCAATTGAACTTGGATGTTATTTCACATGCACACAAAAGTCTTCTGTAAGTACATTTGGGGCTAATATCGTTCTCATCTTTCTGAGATGCCTTTGTGGAACAGTAGTGAGATATGTGGTCATTCATCCCAATGGTGCTTTAGCAGACTTCCAGGCTGACCTTAGTCTCAACAGTGCTCTAGGATATTCTCAGGTTGTCCATTCAGGAGCCTTTCCTGGATCAGTGATCTTTGAAGCATGCTTCTGACTCTCAGGAAGATAGTCTTTTGAGTTGAAATTTCCTTTTTTTCAAAAATGTTCCCTTCTCTTTGTGAGATTTCAAAATATTTCTCAGCACTGTAGATCGTCACTAACCATTTTATAAGGAGAGAGAAAGAGGTGTCTCGCCAAAAATTTGAAAGTTACAAATTCATAGTAGAGACTCAATGTCACTATGCCAAATGCACTGGGCTTCTTAAATGTACTTAGAGCTTCACTTTCAGGGGCTGCAAGTCTCAGCAGTCAGAAGCAGGAATTCTCTTACAACAGACTTGAGTCTGGCTCATGGCACCCATGTTGGAGTGACTCACAATTATCTTTAACTCCAAGTACATGAGAATCTGAGGCTTCCGGCTTCCATAGGCACCTGCAGTAGCTTCACAAAACCTCCACACCCACAGACTATTAGTTAAAAATACTAAAAATAAATCTATAGAAATATATTATGAAGTAATGTTGCTTTTTAAACTCTCTTCCACAAATATACATCTGTGTCACAAATAAAAAATAGTCTCAAAATGCTTCAATTGATGTTATTTTCTTCCTCTCCTGAGCAATAGTTTTTCAAAGCTTAAAAGAAAATAGGCTTAAAATCAAGGTTTGTAATCACGTGAAGATACACTGCTTTCACCTGTGAACACTCTAGGATCCATTATTTAACCATTATTTCCTCAGAGCCTTTTATGTGAAGTAATGGTTGGCAGAGTGTTAAACAATTATTCCCAATTATAAAATTGGATTAATCTGAAAATATGTAGTGAAGTTGTAAACATTTACCAAAAATGAGGCCTGGTAAAATGATGAGTGTCTTGGAAGACATGGGCCCTTCTTAAATAATTATAATCCATTGTGTAGCTCATAATTTATGTGTTTTGGAAAATATTTTTTACAAAATGAAATGCTAAGGGCTCTCCGCATGTTTCTCCCTTTGGGGCTGCCTATCACCTACACATCAGACTCTTGGAAGGCTTGCCAAAGCATTTTCTCCAACACTGTCACGTAGAGTGTGAGCACTCATGCTTATCAGCTAAGCCTCCTTTTAGATAGAACCCTGCCAGACATGGCCTGCCCTGCCAGCACCAAAGCCATGCTAATTTGTATAAGAGATAACTCCTGATTTGATTTACACTGACAGTGAACACACAAATGAAGTGGCTGGGAAAATATTATCTTTAATGAAAAAGTTATTCCTAAATCTAATAATTATTTGGGGGTATGTAAATATTTTCTTTCCTTTTGCCCCTGGATTTTTCCCCTTTTTTCCTTTCTTTTCTTTTCTTTTCTTTTCTTTTCTTTTCTTTTCTTTTCTTTCTTTCTTTCTTTCTTTTTATTGTTAATTGCTTTTAAAGTACCTTGGACCTTGGATTATAAATGATATGTTTCTTCCTTGACATAAAATCACCAGATCTATCTAGTCTACTAGGTATTTTGTGCATCAGTTACGATTCAGTGCGAATACTCTCTAACAGGAATACATACACTGCTATAGAAAAGACACTGATAAATCATGATGTGACCATTTACTTTACGTGAGGATGTGTGTGTGTGTGTGTGTGTGTGTGTGTGTGTGTGTGTGTGTGTTATTTTGGGGATTTTTAAGGAAGACTATGGAAAATCCTACTTAGATATAATTTTTTAGTGTTCCTTCTGAATGAGTAGAATTTAAAGTTTACTCATTTTGGACCAGAGTAAACACACACACACACACTCACCCTTACAAATAAGAACATATTTTTACATTTTACCTATTTGCACTGCAAATACCAGTGCTTGGATTTTTGACAGCTGGTCATTAAGGAAATACAAAACAGATAGCAGACAATTAGGAAAATGTTCTGCTGGTGTAGAACATGAACACTGATATGCACCTGGCAAAAATAGTGCCCTGGAACTCTTGGCTGGGAGCCGATCTTATCTGCAATAACAAAGAACCGGTTATCTCTATCTGGGAGTGTTTCTAAAATGGAAGTTGGAATGTCTAGACAAATACTACTACAGAAAATCTGATGATCACAGGCATATGTTGACACTTTAGTTCAGGGAAATTTAAAGATGCAAATGCTTTAATTTTTAAATAAGGAAGTAGTAAGATATGGTGTGTGTGTGTGTGTGTGATTATGAGAGAGAGGGGGGAGATAGATAGATAGATAGATAGATAGAGAGAGAGAGAGAGAGAGAGAGAGAGAGAGAGAGAGAGAGAGAGAGACACTACATATCATGCTACTTCAGTCTTTTCCAGCAATTTTTACTTGTAGTACTTTGGATTTATGCCTCTATTACGTTACAAACAAACATGCTTTAGTATCCATTTGCCAGATTTAAAAAAAGTAGATAAAATAATTATGTAGGATTTGCATTTTAAAATTACATATGATATTCTTTTTTTTGTTTGATTTTTTGAGACAGGGTTTCTCTGTATAACCCTGGCTGTCCTAGAACTCACTTTGTAGACCAGGCTGGCCTCAAACTCAGAAATCCACCTGCCTCTGCCTCCCAAGTGCTGGGATTAAAGGTGTGTGCTACCACTGCCCAGCTTACATATGATATTGTAAGTGAAGCTTTTTAAATTAAGCTTCATTAATAAAAACCTTTGCCTAATTTATCTTTTAAAACTTTTACTTGGGATTTATATGTATTTTGTCAGCATGTTTGTATGTGCATTGGGTGGATGCCTCATGCCCTGGAAGAAGAGGTTGTAGATTTTCTCAGAACTAGAGTTATAGATGGTTACAGGCAACTGTGTGATCAAAATAAACTACTTGTCCCATTCTTAGAAGCTTTTTTATGTGAAGGATAATACTGCTCATTTTTTTGGGAAGGGTGAAAATCAGAAACACTGCATATGGACTAGATATATAATTCTTAACTGATGAGGAGCCTTTAAAATAATGTTTTATGTTAAATACTAGCCTTAGAAAACAAGTTTTAATTGTGGTAAGTTAGCCTGTCTCCTCAAGATAAAATCTTTCTACATATGTGCCATTCAATAGTCAGATTAGAGCTACTAAATACAAGGAGCAGTTACAAATCAAAGTGAAGGAAGTGTATTAGAAATGCTTTAGATGTCCTAGTGATTTCATAACGCATAGTATATTTTCCTTTTTACTGTCACATAAGGCAATAGGTACAAGATTTTGAATTCCTAAAGTCCTTTCCTGATGTGAAACAACATTGTTGAGGGGATTGCCTGATTAAATGGTGAAATATTCTTTTATAAGCTAAAACTCTCAATTTAGAATCAGAAAGACATAGACCAAATATCTTGACAATGTCCTAGTTGTAAAATTTCAGTAGGGAATTTATGTACACTCTAAAGTCTCTCCTAATTTGTACATACAACACTGATAGTTCATGTTTCCAAGGGTTTCAATGATGTTTAGCATGTACTGGGTCATCATGCACATGCTGTCTAGCATGTACTAGGTTATCAAGTTTAGCTCCCTGGTTATTTTTATTTTTCTCAGTGGAGTATTAATATCATTTTGTTACTTTTAGATTATGCTTCTTACCATGGACGAGGTATGTTCTTCACCAGTAGACATTTGTCAATGTTTGGAGGTATTTTTTGCTGTTGACAGCTGGGAGGGAGTTGTACTGGCACCTAATGGATAGAGATCCCAGATGCTGTGACCTAGTGTTCAAGGTATAAATCAACCAGAGAATGCTCTACCCCCCTAGAGATTAGGACCTGATTGTGTATAATGTTGTCTTGTAAACTCATTGCCATTGTCTATAAAATTCCATCAGGACTCTGTCCAAAACTATTCCTATTTAGAATAAGTTAAGTGAATGAAGATTAAGATTATCCTTCTACATTTATAGTGCGATATGGTGTGGGAACCATTTTAGATATTGATATGACTATAGAATATAATATAAGTATAAAAAAACTAATGCACAGAATTAAACTTAAATTGCTAGAGAATTATCTGTGCTTTTTGGTGAATCAAATTCCCTACTTACAATTTATCTGGACTACACTAGATTTAAATGATTAAAATTATATAATGATTGTATATAATACTAATCCTACCCAATGCTTCTGCAATGTATATACTTAAATTGATGTGATAGAACTAGAGATTCATACTCTAGATCAATGGTATTCAACCTGTGGGATAGAACCCCTTTGATGGGTCAAATAACCCTTTCATAGGGATAATATATCAGATATTTAAATAGTGATTCCTAAAGGTAGCACAGTTACAGTTATGAAGTAACAATGGAATAATTTTATGGTTGAGTGTCACCACAGCATGAACAACTGTATTAAAGGTTTGTAACACAAAGAAAGGTGAAAACCATTACTCTAAGACTTTGTAGTTATAAAAGTCAGATACCTATGATTTCTTGGTAGAATTCTCTATTCAGTAGTGTACAATTGTTAACTTTTGTTGCATTGAACGCAATTATATTTTGTAGTATTTACTGATTTTATAATCATTCTTCTTACCTTAAAATGAAAATATGAGTTTTTCTGTCACTTTAATATGAAAATGAATGAACACAAGAACAATTAAATTACATTTGAATGTTCTGGATTTTAGCATAATGTCTAGCACAGATAAAATGGTAAATACTTCCTATATCTTCCATATATATATATATATATATATATATACACACACATATATATACACACACTCACATACATATATATAAATACATATATTTGTGTGTGTATATGTGTGTATGTAAATATATAATTAGGATCATATGAGAATTTAAATTAAATCAAAATATCTTATGTTGTAAGACCAGTAGCTGAAAGTGAGCTCAAATCTGGGGAATTTTCAGGTATGTTTTACAGCGATATGATTCCAAAATATGTGATGAAATAAATTTAAAGTTTATAAAATTGTTCAGAAAGACTTTAGTTATTGTTTAGTACAGTGTGGTTTATTTATGGTCATTTGAATTGAGGGTTCATTGAAAAGTAGAAAAACACAAATTATTTGTAAAAGATTAATGGAGTGATTCAGGTGATGAGGTATAAAAGAAAGCTCACTAATGAAAGATATAAAAACCTGAACCTTCATTGGTCATGGATCTGAAGATGCATACTAACAAAAGAGTAGTGTTTTAAAAATGTGTTTAGAGATTTTCATTATTCTGTAAATAGGAAGTTATTTACAAATACAATGCAGTCTATGTTTATAACTTATTAAGGAGATTAAAGGCATAATGATCTTATAAAGCAGGATACATTGTATTATAGTGATATTTGAGACAATTAGCTATGAAGAATTACTAAATAAGATATATCTTTCTTTTTAATTAAAAAGTAAAAAATGTTTTGAATTTCACAAAATTGAGGCTAAATATCTTTTCTCAGAATCTTGTGAAGCCAGAATTAAACTTAAGAGATGCTAGAGACCTACTGTTATAATGGACATTGTCCTTTAAAATTTTGAATAATCTTTATTGGAGAAATGATGATTAATTAAGTAACATAAATAATAATGTAAAGCAATCATTTTAACCACTTACCAAATGTATATTTAGCTTTTGAAACTTTATATGAAAAAAAACACCACATTAGTAGACTCACTAGTGATCTTCCCCACTAAAGTTTTCTCTTCATTTATGACCAAAAAAAATGTGTATTCTGAGTTATACATTTTTAAAAAAAGTGGGGGTAAACTCTCTTTAGAGCTTCAAGTTTGGGATTTGTCATAAATTGATAGCACGATTCTTACTTTTCATCTACTATGTTGAAAGCAGTTTACCCATGTCAGAGTTTACAAAATGAAACTTTATCATGCATATTTATATGCATTAAATATATGGATACATGTGTACATACATATATGCATCACACGCACACACACACACACACACACACACACACACACGCACACGCACGCACACACACACAGAGAAATACAGTGTATCACTACCTCTTTCCATTACTTCATCTCCTGTATACCTAGAACAGTCTGTTCTCTGAAAGACCAGCACAACAATCCCATGTGAGGTCATTTTTAATATTATCATTCTATTCCTAAATAACTCTGAGACATAGGCACTTTTGTCTCAGGTTAATATGAAAGAGAATCTGTTGATTTTCTGCAGATTGTCTTTGCACACTGCCATGCGTTCGTTCCCTGCGTGCCTCTTATTGTTTGTTTCATGAGTACTACACTGGATGATATCCTCCCTTCTGCCTCCCTTTCCACCTAAAATCTTCAGAGGACTCTGAATCTCTGTATGTTTTCTTTAAGTAAATATTTTGAAACTTTTATTAGAATTTTCTCCATATAGCCTGAGCTTTTCTTGTTCCAGTTTTAAGAATGTAAATACCATTCTAATCATAAATCCATTTTTCCTACTAAATGGTTTGTTGTAAAACACGATATCATTGACCCTATAAATTGACTCCCTCCACATAATTCAATTTTTACTGCATACAGCCTGAGTTCTTCTCTGTCTGTTTTTAAGATATGAACCAAGAATGAATTGTGATGCCTATAGTCAAATTTAAATAGGACAGATTTCAAATTATCCCCCTTTGGATTTTGATTTTTCAATGGGTCCCAAACTATAGGCCTGGTAAGGTTTTAATTGTTCCTTCATGAATGGACATTTTTTTTATACTTCCCAACTTAATTCTCACTTATAGGCTGGAATCCTTAACATTTTACTGAATAACTTTTTCAGGATTCTTCAGTTAAAACCCTTCAGCTTTCTATATACTTAGTTATGTCATACCTGTAAAATATAATTTTGATTATTTAATAAGAATGCTCTAGTTAAAAAGCATGAACAACTTCAGAGGCGAACACTAGCAAGTGGCTCTCGTGCCTTTAGTTCCCTTCTGGTTCTTTGACCTTCCAGGTCCTAAATAAACATAGAGAACAAATCTTCACCCTTACTCATGTGGGTTCTGGTTGATTTTCTTGCTTTTTTTATAGTGTGGCATGACATGACTAGAAAAAAAATTAGAGAAATACCCTATCCCTTTATATTAAACTTTGTACTTGGTATAAAGTCAGATGGTGGCAATCTATTCTTTTGTGCTATGACGGATGGCCCATGCTTAAAGAATCATCAGTTTTAATAGGCAGTGCAGAAAATCATGCCGAAGCATTAGAGTGAGAGGAAAACTTTGCTTGACACTGTTACCACGCTAAGTGATGGTTTTAAAGAGTAGAGGGTGCCATGAGAAAGGGTGTGGGAGGGCAGGACTGGCAGACGGTGATAGAGGGAGATTGAGATTGGGATGTAAAATGAAGAAATAAAATTAATTTAAAAAAGAAACAGGAAAAAAAGTAGGGGACAGGAAGGGAGACAGTTTGAGCAGGAAAGTTTTAAAACATTGGAGATATATATGCTGTTACTACAAGCTTTTGTAGTTCAATTTAACTAAGTTATTGAAAACTTTTAATAGATTACTTGATTTGCATCATCCTCTCTATCTGTCCTCTACTTCCCATTCCTTCACTTTAAAAGTCTTCAAGTGGATGCCTTAAATTCTGGTTTGGTTTGTCTGTGTGAGCAGATGTTCATGTATGTGCACATATGTGGGTGTACTTATCAAGAAATGTGTGTGGAGATCACTGACATATCAGGCATCTTTTCACACTATTCTCGACTTTATTTTCGGAGGCAGGGTTTCATAATAAATCTAGAACTCAGCGATTCAGCCAGACTGACTGGCCAATGAGCTTCAGGCATGTGCCAGCCCCGCCTCCCCCGGTGATGGAAAGCTCCGCCTGTTTTTACTTTAGGTACCGAAGATTAGTCTCATCCTTCCTAAGCGACAGTAACAACGGAACCAAATCTCCAACCACAAATCAATGAGTTTAATTTTAGAATACTAAGTCAATGGATATTTAAAAATATCCAACTACTCTGAAATTTGTCTCTGTAACTCCTTCCATGGGCATTTTGTTCCCCCTTCTAAGATGGATCGAAGTATCCCTACTTTGGTCTTCCTTCTTGAGATTCGTGTGCTTTGCAAATTGTATCTTGGGTATTCTGAGCTTCTGGGCTAATATCCACTTACCAGTGAGTGCATATCATGTGTGTTCTCTTGTTGTTGGGTTATCTCACTGAGGAGGAACGACCATCCAGAAACTGCCCCACTTGAGGATCAATCCCATAAACACCAACCAAACCCAGACACTATTGCAGATGCCAACAAGAGCTTGCTGACAGAAGCCTGATATAGCTGTCTCTTGAGAGGCTCTGCCAGTGCCTGACAAATACAGAAGTGGATGCTCAGAGTCATCCATTAGATGGAGCACAGGGTCACCAATGAAGGAGCTAGAGAAAGTACCCAAGGAGCTGAAGGAATTTGCAGTCACCTAGGAGAAACAACAATATGAACTAACCAGTAACCACAGAGCACCCTGGGACTAAACCACCACCAATCATAGAAAACACAAGGAGGAACTTATGGCTCTAGCTGCATATGTAGCAAAGAATGGGAGGAGGGGACCTTGGTCCTGTGAAGGTTCTATGCTCTAGTTTAGGGGATTGCCAGGGCCAGGAAGCAGGAGGGGATGGGTTGGTAGGCAAGGGGAGGAGAGGTACATAGGGGATTTTTGGAGGAGAAACTGGGAAAGGGGATAACATTTGAAATGTAAATAAAGAAAATATGTGTTAAAAATCCAACTAAAGAAGTTCCAATTACATGTAGGAGACACAGAAAAATAAGATGTGCTGAAAAAACAGGGAGTGTCAGAGTAGGAGAGAAGTCAGTACCATTGGTAGGGAACCAGGGTCACTGGGATAAAACTTGGTGTCAATAGCCTGAAAGCATTGTTGCATCCTGAAGAACATTTCCTCCTCTAACAGACAATACTTCTTACATTTGGTTAGTTGGAGCTTTCCTTTATTTCATAACAAAGGCCTGCGAATTACAGCAAGTTTAGCTGTAATAATCTTTGTTTTCCTAGAAATAGGGGAGGGGAAATTTCAGGGCTGTGGTGTTATTATAGCTCATTCTCATTCTTAGAGTAAAACCAAGCAGTTTTCCTTTCTTTTTTTTAAATGAATATATATATATATATATATATATATATATATATATATATATTCATATCTTAAAACATGAAAATCAGGAGTAAGATCCAACAGGAGTTTTAGGTTTGTTCTTGCCTGCTATTTCTGTAAATGAAAATTAAAAATCCTTCCCACAGTTGAGCTGCATTTAAAAGCCAACTGGAAAAAGCCCAAGGAGCTGGGAAAAATCCTCTGACCTTGGCCAGGTGCACAATTATTTTGCAAATGAAATGGTTTGGTGTGTGACTTTTTAAATGAGACCATATTTGCATGAAGTTGTAATGTGACTTCTGAGAAACACCACTTGAACCTGACCCTGGGGTTAACCCAGTGCCAGTTAGTTTATTACAACAACACATACCTGTTAGTCTGGAGTGTATGATTGACAAATACTACACTACATTTTAAAACTTTTCTGTTCAGTTTATTGCTTTCTTTTAAACTAATACACTAGCAACATTCCTTCAAGGTGATTTCTCTCTATTAATTCTGTTAATATTGAGTATTATAGACAGGAGGATGCAGTTTTAAACAGTGGAGAGGCTTTTCCTTAGTGCTTTTTATAATTAATCTCAGGTTACCCAAAATGACTTCTTGCTAACTTATCTATGAATGTTTGGAGTATCTATTTAAATGTGCTTTAACCTTATTAGAATTGAAAAGACTATTTCTATCTGTAGGTGATTTCCTCCTCTATGGGAGGAGAGGGTTAGCCACTGTTGATGTGGTGTTTACAAACTGCCCAGTGGCCTGGCTTCACCTACCCAGGGATGGTGCATGCCTATAAAACTTCTATATATCTGACTATTCTCTTTCTGTCTCTGAAATACTTGTATTCTCAGAAATACAAGTATTTCTAGTGAACTACTCGTTAAACTGGTATTTGTCACCAAAACAAGACAGTTTGGTTGCAGATCCCTCAAATATCAATGACTCAATTAAATCAGCCACTCCAATTTTAGCTGGTGCAGACATATAGCAGCCCTTCATGACCCAATTAGCCACAGTGAGTAGAACAACTTGGGGGTGATATTTCTGCCACACTGAGTTCTGGGCAGAAGCAGCCAGGTGACTTAAACACGAAAGGCACCTTGTCTCATAGCAAACAGCACCTGATGGCTGTTGCCCTCGAGGTACAAGGGAAAACAGTGATTTCCAGTGGTCTGCATTTGTATACTACAGCAGATTTCTTTCTCAGAACAGAACAAACTTGAAAGGTACTAGTATGCAGAATCCAAAACTACCCAGAAATCTGTCCTCAGTCTAAAGTGAGCTGGATATATGTTCATCACGGGTTGAGGTTCTACTCTGAATGACATGAAATCTCTTCTGAATAATTCCAGTTTATTTCACTATCAAGGCATCTCAGTTATGAAATATAAAGCTGCTCTCAAGTGGGTGGGGGTACCTGATGGGCCCATGCCAAGGGACCCACTGAGAAATAACACCATGTGGCAGACCTGGTAGAAGGGAGATTTATTTTGGTGAAGGGACAGGAATGAGAACCTGGAAAAGGGGTAGAGGCAGACAGACAGAAGCAGAGCCTTGAGGGCAGAGAAGTAGGGGACAGTGAAGAACAGAAAGAAGGATAGAAAGAGAAGATGGACTGGAATATGAATATGTGAAAATTTCACACAAAGAGGGGAGAGAGAGAGAGAGAGAGAGAGCAAGATGATCAGCAGTCTTGTTTTAAATGCCAGGCCACCTGCACTTGGCAGGCAGCATGTGAGCAGATGATAATATAAGCTGTTGCTAGGTCCCTGAGATTCCTTTGTGGAATCGCCTGTCAGCTACCAATAACTATTAGTAGTATTCTCTGTTACTTTGCAAATTGCCATTTGAAATACAAACCACAGGACGTATGATTTAAGATCCTCTGACCAAGAGGAAATATTGAAACCAAGCAGATAGATCCTCAAAAACAATACTTCAAACAAAGGGCCCTGTTTTAGGAGTTAAGTTCTAATCAGAGACTCTGGAAGAGTTGAGGCTTCAGTAAAGTGGTTGAGTTGATGTTAGACTGCTTTCCTGAAGGTGTAGCTATCTCCCTGGACAATGTTTCTGAAGCAGTCTCATTGTTTTAGAAATGCAAGAGGTAATATCTAAAATACAAACTCTAAAGCCTCACTGAAGACCAGCACAGTGAGTCTCTTAGGGTTGGTATGGGATAAGAAAAGATTTTTGGTGAATTCCAACTCTAATGTGCAACCATAATTTTGAGAGAGATGGGTTAGGCTTGGGGCATCACTCAGAAGAAAATAGCTATCTTCTAAAGTTTAGGGAAAGTGAGGGGGTTGCTTATAAATTATAGGAAAACACATACATTCACATGTTTTGGGTACTTAAAAGAAAAGTAGAGGCTGTTTGTCATAAGCTGGTTTTGGTGATTTAAATCACAATTGATTTTGCATTAAATCCTGTTAATTTGTTCATCAGATCCTTAGTATAATAGAAATACCATTATAATATACCAAGGCTCATTGGTGAGCTAAACCCTAAAAGTTTTCATAGTTTAAATTAAGGAAAGAGTTTCTGTGGGAAAATATCATTCCAGATGAGTGATCGTGTGCTATTTGTTGTTCTTCGGGGGTCATTGGCTTAAATAGGCTATAAGCAATGTTGGAGAAGTGGAAGAAAAAAAGGATATTATGTATGTATGTATGTATGTATGTATGTATGTATGTATATATGTATGTATGTATGTATATGTATATATGTATATATGTATGTATATGTGTGTGTTTGTGTGTATTCATATATATTGTTTGCATGGTTGTTAATATATTTTAAGTGTGGGGTGCTACTAAAATATCATTATTTATATTCAAATTTTGTTGTGACTCCACAGTACTTGCAAGAACATCATTTTCAAAAGCAAAAACCTTCCTCTGGTAGTTCAAGGAGCCTAGAGCAGTATAGTGCCCTCATAGTAGTCTAAAATTGTGTTTGTGATTTGGGTTACTGAAGGAAAAATATAATCCACTTCTCTTTCTTAAGTGGTTTTTTAGTAAATGAAGCTGTTTTCATCGAGCTCAAATTTCTGCTAACCAATAATCTGTGATAAATTTGTGTGTGTGTGTGTGTGTGTGTGTGTGTGTGTGTGTGTGTGCGCGCACGCGCATGTTTTATGTGTTTAAACTTTCAAAATAGCAATGATAGAATTTTGGTTTTGGATAAAATTATGAAATTCTTAGGCAAATGGCTGGATCTGGAGGATATCATCCTGAATGAGGTAACCCAGTCATAAAAGAACACACATGATATGCACTCACTGATAAGTGGATATTAGCCCAGAAGCTTGGAATACCCAAGATGCAATTCACAAACCACATGAAACTCAAGAGGAAGGAAGACAACAGTGTGGATATGATCCTTCTTAGAAGGGGGAACAAAATACCCATGGAAGGAGTTACAGAGACAAAGTGTGGAGCAGAAACTGACAGAATGAACATCGAGAAACTGCCCCTCTTGGGGATCCATCTCATATACAATTACTAAACCCAGACACTATTATGGATGCCAACAACTGCTTGCTGACAGGAATCTGATATAGCTGTCTCCTGAGAGGCTCTGCCAGTGCCTGACAAATAAAGAAGATGCTCACAGCCATTTGGGGGACTGAGCACTGGGTACCCAATGAAGGAGCTAGAGAGAGGACTCAAGGAGTTGAGGGGGTTTGCATCCCCATAGGAGGAACAACAATATTAACTAACCAGTACCTCCAGAGCTCCCAGGGACTAAACCACCAACCAAAGAGTACACATTGTTGGACTCATGGCTCCAGCTGGATATGTAGCAGAGGACGGCCTAGTCGGATATCAATGGGAGAAGAGACCCTTAGTCCCATGAAGGCTCTAAGCCCCAGTGTAGGGGAATGCCAGGGTCAGGAAGAAGGAATAGGTGGGTTGGTGATCAGGGGGAGGGTGGAGGAGATAGGGGGAGGGAATTTTCTGGGGGGGGGGTTCTGGGGAAAACCAGAAAAGGGGATAACATTTAATATGTAAATAAAGCAACTATCCAATAAAGTCAGAAAAAAGGAAAAATATTACATACATATACATAGCTCATATGATGAAGGGGCAAACATTATTAAAAATAAAACCAAGGAAGAAATACAATTCATTTCCTAAGGGGGAAATGATATATTTAAAGACAATATATTAGAAAGATTTGTCTAGATAGCAAGACAGCTTAGTGTATCAAGATGTTTGCTACTCTGCCTGAAGTCCTGCATTTGATACTCAGTACCCACATTGTGCAAAGAAGTAACCTTTTTTCTTTTATTATTTCCCTCTTGCTTCTGTATACAAATACACCACACACACACACACACACACACACACACACACAGAGAGAGAGAGAGAGAGAGAGAGAGAGAGAGAGAGAGAGAGAGAGAGAGATACTCACACAAATGAGTCCTGGATGAATGAGAAGACAGAAGGATGTTTTAATGCTATAAGTTAGCATCTGACACATTTTGTCTTTAAGGAGAAGTTGGTCAGAGATAAAACAAAACACCACAGTTATTTTTAAAGATATAAAGTTATGGAGAGACACAGACTTCATATGAGTTTTTTTTCCACCAAGAAAATACATCCAGCATTTCACCTTTCCACATCCCCATTTCATAGAGAAAAGCTCCTTTCTTCAGAATCTTGAATCATAGGGCTTTGTGAAAGTCATCATAGAGTGTAAATTTCCCACCAAGAATACATTGTATATATAAGATAAACCCAATTATATGTTAGGCATTGCATATGAAAGGCAGAGTAGACTTGACTGGGGTTCAGTTTAGCAGATGAATGTGGAAAACAGAACCAGGTGAACACCGAGGACTGCCTCTCTCTCTCTCTCTCTCTCTCTCTCTCTCTCTCTCTCTCTCTCTCTCTCTCTCTCACACACACACACACACAGTTCCCACAGCTTGTATCTGTCCACTGCTGGGTATCTTTGTTCTTCCATCTCTGCTTTCCCTCATGTCTTTCAGGACTGATCCTGTCCCATACAGGAGTCAGGCAAGGGGAATTACTTCACTTTCCAAACAATTGCTACAAATTGTCTTGCTTAAATCCTATTAACATATACTTATGGCTCTCTTCATGTTGACCAATGAAACAAACTAAAGTTCAACTTAATATGGAAAACTTCTGGAAGTTTCTTCATACTTCAATCATTTATGCTTTAATTTTCATGAAAAAGTGTATTATGGATCCAAAGCATGTTTTAATTACCTTAGTTTACTTGTTTAAAATTGTATTGGGAAAAAATTAACATACTTATCATTATTTAAAAACTACAATTTTGTAAACTGGTAACAGTATACTTTTTATTAATATTATTAGTTAATAATTAATGTACATGACATAATAATTATTAGGATATTTAAATAACCAACATTTTAATACATAAAATTTTTAATGATTTGTAATTTTACTATATTTTTTATAAATTATTTATACAGTGTAGAAACAGAAAATTCACATTTAGAAGTATTACCATTTATGGTAACTTTTATATGTTAAAAGGTATGTGTTTTACTAACATGCTCTTTCTATATTTTCTTATTCCATATGCTACTTGGATAAATACATTGGAAACTTGTCCCAAAATGTTTATAAAATATTCACACTACTTGTAAAAAACAAATTGTATGTACTATGTAACATATGCTTTAAATTACCTCATGCTTATTTTGAAGGAGTTCAAATATGTAGAACTTTACATTACTGAGTTTCAGAAATTAGATTAAATAGCTAAAGCCTTTAACTCTACTGATAATAACTGATATCTCAAAAAATGTGCATAGAAACAACTTCTGCTATAAATAATATTTGGATTTAGAGCTGAACTGAATGGCTTGCATTCACAATTCAGAAATGGAGTGGGAAACACTGCTAAGAAATAATATAAATTAAAACAATATTTAATGCATTTTGTTCAAGAATTTATCTAACTAGAAACCTTGACAAAGTGCTCTATTCAGGAACCGTTTGCTTGCTTCATTATGAAATATGAGCCTCAAAATGAATAGTGTTTCCTAGGTGTAGTTACACTCTCCGTTCGGAATTAATGTTTTCCCAACCAATAGAGAATGGTGTCACGAATTGGAATAAACTCATAAATTATTGTATTTGAATCATGTCTAAATAATCTAAATTCATTGGCATTGCGTTGTAATAAATTAAAATGAATCTTGAGAGAGGCACTTTGTTTTATTTGTCCATTCAGTAAAGTAACATTAATGAAAGATCGCTGTTTGCCATGTGCTGAGATGGGGGTTTCTCTAAATATGCCACACTGTGAGCCAGCCTGGAGAAACATAATTTCTATACAATAAAGTGAATGCTGATGTAAATGCTATTAACTACTGCTAAATAACCAACCAGCACCTTTGGAGGACAATGCTGTGCTACTAGAAGCTCTGTTATCTCTGTCTGCATGTGTCACTTATGTGTCGAGTTTTCCAAAGGGTAATTACTAAGACACTGTGCTGTGCAAGGGTGTCAGTGGGAAAAATGTCAGCGGTGTCTTCCTCCATGGATTTTAACTTGGTAATCTTAAGATGTATGTTAATTTCTTAGATAAGTCAGATGGAAGTTGGGGTGGGGAGGAGATTTGAATTATTCTTAAAAACTAGTAACCTGAATTTGGATAGGAACCAAGGTATTTTCCTCAAAGGCTGGCCTTGTACTTGATAGGGGCTTTGTAGTAGTTTTTGAATGATTGGGTGAATTGTCATGCTTTAGACCAGGATACTAACTTTAAGCGTTCATTTATATGCAGTTTTACACCTATTCTTCACGCTATCTTTGAACCACTGGCTGTAAATGTGGACTATAGGCTTTATGTGAAGCAGCTGGGATCATGACACACATTAGGAACATCGCTCTCCAGTCTCTGCTTTTCCTTTTAGACCATGTTTGTAACGTTTTCTTTACAGATTTTCAGCATGGTTATGCACTAGTTTACACTGTACCTGTGAGCAACTTTTGCCAAAAACGCTGACACCATTGCATACACTAGCAAGATTTTATCGAAAGGACCCAGATGTAGCTGTCTCTTGTGAGACTATGCCGGGCCTAGCAAACACAGAAGTGGATGCTCACAGTCAGCTGTTGGATGGGTCACATGGCCCCCAATGGAGGAGCTAGAGAAAGTACCCAAGGAGCTAAAGGGATCTGCAACCCTATAGGTGGAACAACATTATGAACTAACCAGTACCCCGGAGCTCTTGACTCTAGCTGCAAATGTATCAAAAGATGGCCTAGTCGGCCATCACTGGAAAGAGAGGCCCATTGGACACGCAAACTGCATATGCCCCAGTACAGGGGAACGCCAGGGCCAAAAAAAAGGGGGAATGAGTGGGTAGGGAAGTGGGGGGAAGGGTATGGGGGACTTTTGGGATAGCATTGGAAATGTAATTGAGGAAAATATGTAATAAAAAATAAATTTAAAAAAAGGAATTTAAATTTTATTTTAGAAAATAATACAAATCTATGCATTTTTACTGACGCCAAATTTTTAACTGTAAATTATCCTTGTAAGTACCAAGATGAAAATAAAACATTCCGAATGCACAGGTTATACTTAGGAATATATGTGTATAATACATTTATGTGCATATAATAAGAATTAATGAGCAAAGAGGCCAAGGGTTTTAAAGAGAACAAGGCTGGGTATATGGGAACATTTGTAAGCAGGGAAGGAAGAGAGAAAGGTTGTTACTTTATCATAGGTTCAAACCCAAAAAGAAAAAAAAGAGCAACATTTTTGGGAAATAAGGGACTAATAAAGTGCTAATCTAGGCAAGGGGCATCAAAGGTATTTTGAGAAATAATAATGCCAAAAGTTTTGAAAACAATAATAACAAACTGACAAATAAATTGTTAAATCTATTGATTGTATTATAAAAAAAACAGACTAAATTAGAAAACTCCATTTTTGAAAGGAGGGTTGAGTGTTGACATGTTTACTGTCCTCAGGTATATATGCTTATGGCTGTAAATTCATTCGTACTAATAAAGGAAAAAAAACTTTCGGTTGTAAACATTTTTTAATCTGTCTTGGAAGTGGGAATATGGATCGACTTCTATTTATTGAGGTATGACTTGAAGCCACTGTAAGGTACTTGATAGGGTGTGTTTTTCAATTAATTCTGCTTAAATATTGGATTGTAATCTGTCCTATGGTATAATAACATGCTATTTTTAGAAAATTATCTTTTAAATACTAAATGGAAGAAACACACTCCAAAAATGGGGTGCCTAACAAAGCCTTCGCCCCTACTTTTCACAGTGTATACTTACTGTTATGCTCATAAAAAGAGAAAGAGCTATAAGACTATGTTCTGGCAGGGTGTTGGGGAAGGAGGTGCCTCAGCTGGCCCATGCCAAGGCATCCCTTCACCCTGAAGGACCTGACACACACTGGTAAAGTATAGAATAGAGTTTATTTAGGGCATGGGGAAGGGAGTTAAGAGAGTAAAAGAGGCAGAGAAAGGCAGAGAGAGGGAGAGAGTAAAGAAGTAGAGGCCGGCCATGACCATGTGGAGAGAGAGGGGAAAGAAATGGGGAGAGGGGCCAGCAAGGGGGCACGAGGCAAGGGAGAGAAGCAGGAGTAAAGAGAGAGAGGAGGGGACAAGCAGCCCCTTTTATAGTGCCAGGACTTCCTGGCCATTGCTAGTTAGCCATAGGGAGGAGCATACCTGGCTGATGCCAGGTAACTGTGGGGGTGGAGTCCAGACAGAATACCAACACTTACCACAATGTGAGTTGTAGTTATTTCATGTTTCTCTGACTTTGCTTCCATTAGTCATATGCACTGATATGATTTCAGCTATTAATAAGACCATCTTTTCCCAGAACGCATAATGGTTCTAGATTGAGATCTGTTATTTACTTTTGAATCACTCATTCTATCTCTTTGACCTCCAGTTTTATAATCTAGAAAGTAAAGGAAATAGCTGCGAGTGTACTTTATGAGGTTTGCATTTCAGCAGGTTAGTGTCTCTGGGTATGTGTTATTTTTGGTTTTTAGCTTTTCCAAGTTAAGGGCACACTCTCCATTACTGTGTCTATGTCAATGAAAGCCTTACAAGCCAGTTCAAAATATATGCACTTACTCATGCATGCACTCACAAATGCACACACTCATACATGCATGCATGTGCATGCACAAACATCTTTGCACATGTTCATACATGAATACACATGTTCAAACATTATTACACTATAAATGTTTTATAAGCAAAGGCGATTTAAGTGAGTAGACATTATCACAGGTATCATTTTCTCCCCAATAAACTTCCTACTCACTGGGAACTTATTGCATCTCACAGCAAAAGAGTTAAGTAGGAAAAGATAGACGTGTTGGGCCAACTTTTAAACATTTCTGTCCTTAGTTTGTCCAAGTGCTGTTCACTATGATATCCTTTAAATTTTAATGGACCACTGCATCCTCATTGTTTATCTCAAATGCTGGCGGCATGACCTAGGAGAGTGGGGCTTAAAAATGAGACAGACCAAGTTCTCATGCAGTAGCCAACCTTCTTCAGAGCATCAGACAATTAATTTATACTCTGAGGGTTAAGAAGAGGCTCTTGGATGAAACATACAATCACAAGGACAAGCTGCACATGACAAAAACATGTTTTCCATAGAGGCATATAAACAAACAACAATAGACAGTTTTGATGAATAATCTGAAGTAAACTCTCTTGTATCTGCTACAGCCAGGAGGGGCATGAAAGCACATTCCAAGAACAGTTCTCGGGTTTTAAAGAGAGAGAGGTGGCAAGACTCCTGTCTTGTCTTCTTCGATTTTTTCTCACAAATTACTCAGGATTCTCCTTGCATGGTTATATTCTTGAGCTGTGTTCTGGCACTGAGTTTGACACTATTTCCAGCAGAGTCTCAAGATACCAGCTCCATACTCCAGAGAAACTGTAGTATGTTACATTGTTACGTGTTGCAAATCCATGATATAAAAAGGAATATTTTTACTGTTGTATATAAATACATATTCTAGCTTAAGACCATTCTGAGATGAAGCACATTATCTAAAAGTTACTAGGTGTTGCCTCTGGAAAGATTGCCAAACCTCATTGAGGCTAAGGAGCATATATCTCCATGTGGGAAAAAGGGAAACTGGTAACTAATTTTAGGTTGCTTTAGGATATTAAATTGTGTGGTGTATGTGAGTGCATGTTTATAGATTTGTGTTTGTGGATGAATATATATACATCATACTAAGTGTTATGCCTGAATTATATGTATAGATAATTTTATATTATGTTATAGTAATGCACAATAAATTAATATATAACATGTTATTATCATATTCATATAATATATATCATAAATTGCATGTACAAATAGATTTATGCAATTTAACAACAAATGCAAAGGTTTCAATAGATTTAAATTTATGAATTTATTTATGAATATACACATATTGTGTAATCTGATAAATTAGGATAATTATGCTTATTTAGAAAAATCCTCAGTGTATGCTAACCTAATTGCTAGTAATATCTGCTTATAAAATATTAATAGGGTTCATGTCATTCAGTAATGTTCAAATATTTTGTTTTACTGCCTAAACATAAGGTTTAAGAGCAGGTACCTATTTTTATATGATGAAGAGAACTATGTATGTATTGGAGCTAGTGTACCAGGAACATGAAGTAATTAGATGTCCACTTGGCTCCATCCATGTTTCAACTAGAGTAAGATAAGCTTTATTTTGAATATAATACATTTTGTTAAAAAGTATATTATTTTGTTTAAATCAGGACACATTCATTATCTGTAATAGGATATATATATAGCTCTAAATCAAATCAGATCTTTCACATGTGTGTTCAACCTCACCTCTTTTATGTGAATTCTCAATGTTCACATGATGGATGCTAGTAGATGAATCCAATGTGAGACTTCATTTCTGTCCATTGTAGAATGGTGTGTGTGTGTGTGTCTGTTTGTCTGTGTGTCTGTGTGTGTGTGAGTGTGTGTGTCTGTGTGTGTGTGTGTTAGTTGTCTACTCTCTTTTGCTTCATGTTGAAAGAATGATATATTGAAACCTCAAGTATTGATTTTTAGCCAACCAAAAAATATTAGTATCATATTTGACAACATCTACAGTAATAATATAGTAAGAAGATATCAGAATGAGAGGCAAACAGATTCATTTAATATAATTAAAATTTCTGACATGAATATATTGGAAAATGCCATGTCAAATCTCAAAGACTTACAGATGTTTCAGGGATCCATTAATGGTTAAAGTGAATTCAATTCGATTAGTGACTTGGATAACATCACAACACGCCTTCCTCAAAAGGGGATGGATTTAGGTCAAGAGAGGTTCTCCCAGGCTATTTAGCTGTTCTCACACACTTGATAGCCACTAGCATATTTTTTCTCAGATATACCCATACTCAGTGAATCTAAAGTGTGGGGCTGAGGTCTGACATCTCTACTGCTGGAGAGTCAGAACTGATTTCAAGATTTAGCCTGCAGTGTGACTGGCATTCTGATGAACAAGAATTCAAAATGCTTTCACGCAGTTGGAACAGAATAAAAGCCATTCCTGTAAAAAAAAAAAAAAAAAAAAAAAGGATTTGGAACTATGCTAAACTTTTACCAACTTATCAGTTAACTTTCGTAGTTTATCATAATCTTTCCCATGATAATATTGTCTGGCACTGGAGAATTGTAAATTCAGAACAACTGTCTGTAAGGGCTTTAAAAATCATACAGTCTCAAGATGCCGTGAGAAAAATCCTATAAATAACTTCCTTCCAAAGTACAGATGAATCATTTCTTCCCTCAGGCAAAAGGTCATTTTCCCTAATTCTTTCTTTTAATACTCTGTTATTCATTGCAGATGGTAAAAGGGACTCTACGTTTACACATCTCGGATTCCCCATCATTCATATGTTGTTTTGTATCCTTCAGGAGTCAAAGTGAAATGGTGATTAATGACAATGAATTTAAATTAAACCCGTTTTAGTTCAGAAAATTCTATCATATACTGGACAATTAATGTTATTAAAGAGGATATTCATAACATTTTGGTAGTTATAATATCAAGTTTTAATATATAGTGATAAAGCCACCAATACTCCTACCTAATAGTGGCACCTGTGAAACACAATGATAAGTATTTCATGATAAACCTAAGGTTGCATGAGTGACATGCATATTTTAACAGTAATCAACAGCTCTATAATTGGCCTTATGGTCCCCCCATAGTGAAAGAAATAATGCTGGTTACTGAAAACCTAGCTGGCTACCCAGGGCAAGTGAAGTCATTAGTCTTAGAGAACTTACAATCACCAGTTTACTAAACCAGCATAAACTGCAACTACATTCAAAGTATTTGTCTTTATACCCACAGGTATCATAGTACTCACCAGTCATTAAAAACGTTATCTCTTTATAACAGACGGAGACCACTATAGAAAACCACAATCAATCAAAATGTAGAGTTGTACATCCTAACCCCAATGGATAGATCTACAAAATAACTCCCATAACTAAGACTCAAGGAACATTGCAGAAGAGTGGTTGGCAAGATTGTAAGAGCCAGCAGATCACAAAAGTTTGCTGTGAGACACTATTTTAGGAATGTCCTAAGCTTATACCCATAACATTTTGCCAACCTGTCAGAATAAAGATGAGCCTAGCAAGGACAACCATAGACTTGGGTAGGGGAAAGATCTCAAATCATCAACCACATACAAGGAGCTCTAGTCAATTAAAATATGGTGAGATTGTGAGAAATAGTAATTTTTTTCCCCAAGGAAGTACACATCACTTGGTTATCCAATACTGAATGGTCAGCCCTGAAATATTGCATACATATGACATTATATAGATTGAGTAGGTTATATTTGGGAATATATATGTTTGTGTATATACATTTATATTATGTATGTACATATATTTATACATGTAACAACAATTAATAAAATTAATATATACACATTTCTGCATATAAATACAATTAATAAAAAAGAGGTCATGAATTTGAAGGAGATTAAGGCAGGGAACATGGGAGTATCTGCAGGAAACATTGTGTTAAATTAACATTAATAAACCTTACATTCGGTCTAAATCATACATGTCTGAACATGCCCTTATTGATACTCAGTGCTTGGTGATGAGATATGCATTTGTGTATCCAAGCTTAAGCACAACTTCAAATTAAAAGGATAGAAAATAATTGTGTGTGTGCGTGCGTGTGTGTGTGTGTGTGTGTTATGCTGTATGGAAATAATATAAACTGCCTAAAGACACTCCAGGTCTGAGTCCTTCTGTCTTGAATCTAGGAGATGGTGACATAGCCTCATAGATTACAACAAAAATGCTACTGAATTTTAAGGCTAGGGCATAATAGATGAGACAGTTTTTGATTCACTCACACATTTGCACTTCTCGCGTGATTCAGTATGTCAGGAGCCTGGTGACACTGAGACTGTCATCGTATGTCTATGCTAAGCCAGAGGCAAAGACCACGCATTGATGTTTGGTTTTACCCCTTTTATCTTGAATCAGTGTACTCCAAGTCAAGTTTCAGGCAAATGTTTGAAACAATTTTGGTAGCACAAAGCAAACCATCTGTCATAAAAGTGCCAGAATTTCCTCAATGTTGTGACAAAGTATACAACTGCTCAGTTTGTCTGACATTGTCTGTCTGTCTATCATTTACTTATTTTTTATTTTTTTTTACACTCCCAATTTTATTCCCCTCCCACTCCACCCTCCCATACCATTCATTCTACATCCCACACCGCCTCCCCACCCCCTGTCTCCACGAGGATGTCCTCACCCCAACTCCCCGACCCCACCGGACCTCTAAACTCCCTGGGGCCCCCAGTCTCCTGAGGTTTAGGTGCATCTTCTCTGACTGAACCCAGACCCAGCAGTCCTCTGCTGTATATGTGTTGGGGGCCTCATATCAGCTGGTGTATGCTGCCTGATTGGTGATCCATGGTGATCCAGTGTCTGAGAGATCTCAGGGTCCAGGTGGTATAGTTTCCTCCTTTATAAATACTAACACTATCTTCTATCACTCTTTATATATATATATATATATATATATATATATATATATATATATATATATATATATAAAAGTTCCCCATACCCTCCCCCCCACTTCCCTACCCACCCATTCCCATTTTTTTTTTTTTTTTGGCCCTGGCATTCCCCTGTACTGGGGCATATAAAGTTTGTGTTTCCAATGGGCCTCTCTTTCCAGTGATGGCAGACTAGGCCATCTTTTGATACATATGCAGCTAGAATCCAGAGCTCCAGGGTACTGGTTAGTTCATAATGTTGTTCCACCTATAGGGTTGCAGATCCCTTTAGCTCCTTGGGTAATTTCTCTAGCTCCTCCATTCATCCAATAGCTGACTGTGAGCATCCACTTCTGTGTTTGCTAGGCCCCGGCATAGTCTCACATGGGACAGCTATATCAGGGTCCTTTCAGCAAAATCTTGCTAGTGTATGAAATGGTGCCAGCGTTTGGAAGCTGATTATGGGGTGGATCCCTGGATATGGCAGTCTCTAGATGCTATCACTCTTTATATAGATATTTATTTGTCAACGTGGCATGTGCCTTTAATCCCAGGCCTTGGGAGGCCGAGGTTTGGAGAGCTCTCAATCTTTTCAATTTCCATATTGCAGATTGTGTTAGTATTTATAAACAAGAAACTAAAGCACCTTTGAGCAAATTACTCTATATCTGTTTTCTGTTAGGAAGTACCAAAGCTATTCTTCTAATGATTTGTAGCTTTTCTCACATAGGACTTGCTATCATCTTGCTTGATTAATGGATATAGCATTCTTTTATTCTTATTTATAAAAATTTTAAAATTGTACATGTTAGTGCCTTTTGAAAATACATCTTATCCTATATTTAAACACAGTGAACTCCTTTGGATTTAGAACACACATCTTAAACACAGTTCTCTCTCTCTCTCTCTCTCTCTCTCTCTCTCTCTCTCTCTCTCTCTCTCTCTCTCAATAAAAGATACTCAACAAATTGATGAAGTATAAATGCCAGGTGTCCCCAAGGCCACCTGCAATGTGAGGAGAAGTAGAAAATCATATTGGCATAAAAGCTTAAATATCTTCATTAGGGGTTGGTGGTACAAAACCACTCTGTAAAGATTCCAAAACATTCTTGCTACTGTGGTATCAGACATCCTCCTTTACATGACAGAGAATGTAATATTGATTGAAAGAGTTTCTAGTCAAATCGTATGTGAAAGTTTTCTTTTAAAGGCAAAGATTTTAATCATGAGGTATCTTGTAATAACTCAATAAATATTTGGCTAGAAATAAACATTTAATCAGCATATTTTAAAGTTTATTTTAAAGCTTTTTGTATTTGTTTGAAGATAAACTATCGATTTTTCCATAGTTTTAGAAGTATATTATACCTCCCAATGATTTGCTAAAGATGACATTGATTTTAATATGTATATTATATTAAAATACTATGGAACTGAAAAATTATACTATAAAACTTTTGCCTTGTACACTTTAGCTTCTTGAGTGTTTTAAGTGTCTATTTCTTTACTAATTGTTTTTAAGCACAGAAACACAATCATTTGTATTCTAAGAACAACCTAATTTGCATTCCAGTGTTTCTTTCCTTTTCAATGAATCTTAGTCAATAAGACATTAATTTGTGTGGCTTTGAGCCCTCCAGTTCTGTTGTGTACAAGACTTTTTTAGAACTATGTCACTCCATGTCAAGAGCACAGGCTTTTTGCCTTGTATGCCTTGGCAATGAGGTGGTTTGTTTTCATATAATTAGACATGTAAAACCTTGCAAAGAAAATTTAACACTAATATGTTGAAAACTTTCTTGTTTGTTTTTGTCTATATCCTTCTTAAAATTGTATGTCTTTGGTTAGCCGTGATCCACTGTGTTACACCTTTCTGTCATGCTATATTTTAGTGATGCTTAAGTTAATATTGCTTTTGCTTACAACTCTCCCTGTCAGCTTGGTGTAAATACTTAGCAACAAAGCAACAGCTGCTCCTTTACTGCCTACAACTTCCTACTTAATTTCCCCAAAGTTCTAGCTAAACATGAATACATTCATGCTTTAGTTTGTTCTAATTAAGTAGAAAAGAAAAGAAAAGCCAGAGAGTGATGGGTTTCAGAGGCAAAGCATTTCTGTTAAGATTGTTGGGCAATCAACTAACTAATTTCTAAGGGATTTAATCTTTCTAGTTTCTTTTTTTTCCTTTTCCCACCTGTTACCTCTTAAAGTGGGAAGTCTTTTCTTCTGTTGTTACTTCAGAGAATAATTTCTTCACTGTAGTGATAAGCCAAATAGATCAACGTTGATATTTAAATATCATATATGGGAGGCTATTTTATAGATTTCAGCCTGAAAATTATCACCATGGACTAACTTTTTTTCCATTCCCTCTCTCAAGAATCTCTAAAGTTTACTTGTAAAGGTGTAGACATACTAACACCTATTCTGGCAAGGGAAAAAATTAACATTAATGCATATACATTGTTCTTTCATACTTGATTTCAGTTATTTTGGAATTTTGTTGTTCTAAACACTGCATATGTATCCCAAAAGTAGAGCCAAGATTCTCTCCTAGTATGGCAGTAATTATTTCCTTGTTGGCTTAGGAAGTGGTCATGTGGATGTGGTCATTTTAAATGCTTTAAGCTAGAAACACAATTATGACATTTTTAGTATAGATCTTATAGCAGAGCCTCAGAATGAAGCCGATAGAACATACAGATGCTCAGCTTTAGAAGCACTTCCCCAGCCTTCACAGACCATCTCCATAAACCTGAATGCAGCATTTGCATTCACCACCTGTGGTTATGTTAATGTCCCTAACAGGCTCACATATTTCAATGCAGGTTCTATGGTTGTTAGAACTATTTGGGATAGATTAGGAGGTGTGGCCTCATTAGAGGAGGTGTGTTTTTGGCAGTGGCCTTTGAGGTTTAGAAATTGCATACAATTCTCAGCATCTCTCCCTGCTTCATGGCTTTTGTCTCAAAATGTTAAATCTCAGATATTACTTCAGCACTATGCCTCCCTGCCTGCCTGCTTGCTTTGCTTCCTGCTATATTGGTCATGGACTCTATTGTTCTTTGAAACTGTGAGCCACTACTTAATTGCTTTTTTTTTTTTTTTTTTAACTAGTTTCCTTGGCTATGGCCTTCTCATAGCAATTGAAAAATAACTAAGATGGCTTCCTTCACATATGTCTTTAGATCACTTGATTTCAGCTTTCTTTGCCATTATGCTTTTATAAATATTTCTGCCTAGCTGTCTTATGAACAAAGTAGAATTAGTACAAGAAGTTTTTTGTATAAGATTTGGAAAAAATGTAACGATGATCAATGTTTTTTAAATCAAAGTGGGTCAACAGACAGACCTGCAGTCATAACTCACCAATTCAGTGAGGACTATAATAAGCTTATAAGTGTGTTCTCAATCATAACAGGATTTTGAGGAGTAAAATATACTAAGTATGAGATATTTGGGATGTGGTTCTTGATCCAGCAACCAATCACTTTTTCATTATGATATTCTGCAACAGAGTAGCCAGTGAAAAGATCCTAGATAAGCCATCTTTGTAAAAACGTTACTATCCAAATCTATGTAGATTCATTTTTGTAGGTCAATGGATCAGTACTTTGAACATATGTGCTAAATGATGCCTAGTTCCAAAAGATACCAAGACTTTAAATATTGTAATTTAGAATACACTTAATAATTTCTTACAACATTTTATTCTATCTGTATTCATAACGTTTTTTGAGAAGCTGGCGCTACCTCCATGAACATTGCAATCATTTTCATAATGATTGGCATTTTGTATCATTATTTAACTTTGAGAGATGAAGTGACTCCCCCAAATGTGCATAACTGATAACTGCTGGGCTTGTTTAAAACTATTAATGGATGCTGAGTGTTTGATTCTTTACTGCTTTCTTCAATGAAGAGTAGAGACACTGCAATTAGTATAACTAGATCAGTAGATTCCTCAATTATAATACTCAAAATGAAAGACACAACAAAGTTATTAAAATTTAAAGTTCTCTTAAAATAGGAACTTTGCATTCAATCTCAGATTAAATAAATCAGAATTACGAAGGGGATTGTTCATTATCAAAATCAACGGAGCTCAGCTAGAATGATGGCTAACTGGAGAAAATAAAGCTCTCGTTAAGAATTGTTAAGTCCGTTAATGCATAGACCATATATCTTCATAATCACTATTCAAAAGTGAACCTTTTGTGATGAGATAATTGAAACGCAATGATGAAAGTCTTTAAGCAGCTTCCTAATATGGAAATATGATGAAAGCCATTCTTAAATTTGCTTTCATTAGATAAGTGGTTCCACTCTCTAAATAGATTCTTGTAGCTCAAGTAGGAAAATTAGAATTGTTTGTTTGAAATGTCAGTTAACAATCCAATTTTTATTCAATCAAGCAATCAGCTCCCTATTTCTTAAGTACCAATTCCAAGATTGATATTATTCTCTTTATCACATAAGCTGAATAACACTTCACATAGATATTAGCAAGCAGTTAACTCCTGTTTACTACATGTATCTAACCGCCTTCTGTTGTGACACGTCCAAGTGCTTAGACTGAATGCTTCTGTGATGTCAATAATGATCCTCTATTCAAAATCATATATAGCCTCGATTTCTCAAATGCTTGAGTGATCATTTTCTTAGTAATTTAGTTCCTCATAGAATTCCATAGCTATGATTACTTGCTAAGTAATCTAAGCATATTAATTTGAAAAGCTGCATGAACATGTGGCCCAGATAATAACAGCAGAGTAATTGCAAGGGAATCTTTTATAACAGGCTTATTTTCCTCTAATAAACTCTCCCCTGATGGGTAACTGAGATTCAACAAATGTGATATGTGTTCTAAAGTGTTCCTGGATTAAAATACCTCTTAAAATAGTTAAGATAGTAATAACCACATAAGGATGGTAGATTGATCAGTGTTTCAGCCTCCTTTTCCAGGTTATTAGAAATTCTGGACTTTAATATCAAGCCAATTTACCTGAAGTTTCACAGGAGCACTGTGCCTTTTCTGTGTTTTGGCTCACAGTCACATGCCAAGATCTCAAAACAGCTCTGTCTGGTTTTAAGCAAATCCCCCAGTTTGGTTTTAGCTCATCATGAATGTTAACATGTATTAACATGGTTATGCTCTAAGAATTTTAGATAAGTGATAGAAAGATAGATATAGATAGCTATAGGTAGGTAGATAGATAGGTAGATAGATAGATAGATAGATAGATAGATAGATGATACATAAATACATAAAAAAGACAAACTGAAAAGCCCTCATATTAACTCTGACCTCATTATTAGGTCAGAGTTTATATTAAATATCTATTTCTAAGGAAAGATAAATCATATAATTTGCATTTATTTCTTGACCATCTATAAGCTTGCTTTTGATTAAAAATTATCTTCTTTTCTATTAGTTATACATGGTTCCTCCTAAACCGATAAGCACTTTGTGACAGATACAAATTCTGCTGGTACTTAAAGGGAGGATGGCAGACATTATGAGTTAGTGTTCTCTGGACCATATTGCCCAGAGATGGAATTCAGTGGCAATAATTCCATAGGTGTTTTAAATGCTGTCTTACTCTCAAGAAAGTCTGAAATTTAAGTCTAGTTATCAGCAAGTGCACTAATTTTGTTTTTTTTATTCTCTTTTATAAGCAGTTCAGTACCTATGATTTCATTAGATTTTGATTAAGTTAAGCCTTGTCAACTTTGCTATAGAAACAGATTTATTTGGCAAGCATTTGTTTGACTTTATTACCTTAGTGAATTTATATTCCCTCAATTAATCTGTTAATAAGAATAGTTTTTTAATTACTTTAAGATCAGGAACATCTTACTCTGTCATAGTCAGAGAAAACAAAACAATGAACATTGTGATAATATAGCTGCTGAATGCTATTAAGAGACACATAGACTTTAAGAAATGTATATATCTAACTAACATTGGTTTGTAATGGTGTTTTGATTACCTGATATTATTATGCATTAATATTCTACAATTTGAGTATGGTTGCATTTTCCAGTGACTGAGGCTATTGCTGATTTTTCTATTTTCATTATAAAACTTCAAAGGCAAGTCCTTTCATGTATTAATTTGTTTTACTCTGGGAGTTTGTATTCAAAAGCTGATATTGTCATCGTCATCATCATCATTATCATCATCAAGGTCACCACCACCAACAGAATATGTTGATGTTTAAATCACTCACTTCAACAAAATTACTTTATTGAAAGCTTATGACAACATAGAGAAGTCTTATGGGACCAACAATTACAATGCATCTGTGTGTGAATAGGAATGTAGCCCAAATGCTAGTGAAGGTTGGCGAGACTGGAAACCTAAGATGGTGCTTCTTTTCCCTGTCTTCAACCTTTAATTTTATCACCTTTAATTTAATTGACTTGTGTCCTGTATGGAACAGTAAGCATTACCTTTTATCTTCATTGCATCTCTTATTTCCACCTACCTCTACCCTCAATATAAGAAACTTAATCTTATTTATTCTAGAAAGTAGGTAAATTTTTTCTTCAATCTTTCAATAAGAAAATACTCCAGTTAAAAATTGCTTTATTGGCTGGTGAGATGGATGAATGGATAAAGGCTGAAATCTTGAGTTTCATCCCTGGGATTCACATGTTGTAAAGAGAGAAAGTGACCCCTTAATTTGTCCTTAGAACACAATAAACTCCTGCTGCCAAACAATTACTTTCATTTGTCTGTAGAATGAGGAGGTCAGTGAGAAATAGGGGCTCTTAGAACATTTTTCCCTAAATGTTCTTGTATGTTTAAAATTACCAAGAAAATATTTGGGAATGTGTTTCATCACCCCAAGATACTAACTATGGAAACTGATGGACTAATCCTTGGTATTCATGAATGTTTAAATGGGAAATGTATCTCACAACTTTACCCAATAGGAAGACTCTAGGTCCTAACAGCCAAACATGGTGGTATCCTTATTCCTAGCTCTCCCTCACCTCAGTTTAGCCCTATTCCTAAATGTATTATACATGTCATCTGACCCTGTAGGATGTAGAAACAGCTGTACTGGAGACTATATGAAGTGAAATATTTTGGGAGTATGCAGGAATTCCTATTCAGATCTGGAATCAGTGGTAACACATATATACATGAATACAAACATATATAAATGCATACATATATACATACACACACACATATATACATACACACACACACACATACACACACACACATATATATACATATATATATATATATATATATACAGATTTGTGCAATAAATATATTGCTCTTAACTTTGAAACTGAATGAACCCTGCTAATACAGCTCATTGATGCTTTACAGAAAATGGTATGGCTAGAGTAATGGCTAACAGGACCTGAGAGAGGCATTCTAACCCATTGCTTGTTTACCTTGAAACTCAGCCTTAGGAAAGAAGCCAGAAGCATAACACTTAAGCTCACATTTATATGCAACATATGAGCTCCTGTCTTCTTAAGCATAAACTGAGAATGTTGGATGGCATGTACTTATATGCTTTAAATATAAAAAAGTCACAGCTTCCTATAACAATACATAATTTATACAGAGTTGTTGCATCAACATTTAGTCATGATATGCTAAGCTGTATCCAGACTCTTTTTAGATGAATATAAATGCTTTGCCTTACTGCAGGATTCTCTTAGGAAAAACTACATCTTAACTTAACTTCACATTTTTAAGACACCTTGCCAAAACTTCTGTATTATAACAAGCACATTTAATTACAAAGACAAAAGCAAAACAGAATTAAAACCCACAAATGCTACAATGATAAACAAAATTAAAAGTATACTTTAAAAAAATCCAATATTCCATTAACTAAACATAGAGAAGGGAAGAGCCACAGGCTGTCTTAAGTCTCAGACATTTGAGTGGCAGAGAACTCTTTGATTACTCGTATGAAACAGTTGAAAGTTCTCAGGTACGTGAAAATGAATTAGACATGCCTTGTTTGGCCAAGGGAAAGTAAATCAATGGGTAGAATTTGCTATAAATTAGTCAACTTTTTGTTCTTAAATTTCTAAGGAATTAGATTAATATTGTAAAGAGAGTTTTAGAATGTGGGATGTCTACAGGTTTTGAGGAGGGTGTGATCATAAAAGTAGGGAGGTAGTGTTGGACATCTGTAGCTCCTTGAATCGGAGATTAAAAGAGCATTGAGGAATGACAGCTCACAGTCTTCTCTGCGCCCTTCAACTATGGCAGGCACAATGCCACTGACTAACAAAAGGTCTTCACTTCAGTTCTCACCTCCTCTCTGTGCCATGGCAGGTAAGAGAGCCAGAGGTTTCAGCTCCAGGCAGGACTTACATGACAGAAAGAAAAGATGCTTGTTTCTTAAGAAAAACCTTAGGAAACATGACTTCATTCCCTGGATTATTTATTTGAACTTAATAGCCATCTACTTGGGCTTTAGGCAACACTCTTTAACTTTAATCATGTAAGTCAGCTTTATTTGTTTTCCCACTAACCAAAAAATCTCTATTGTCTTGTCTCCAGCTGTCAAATGTTCTAGGTAAAATCAGATTTACAACAAGAAGATTCGCTCATTACATTTCCTTTTCCTGCTTACTGATTTTTTTCTTTTGTTTTTTTGTTTTTCCTCTTTCTAGAGACTTAACCCAATTTATTTCTAACAACATGTATTTTGAGAAAAAGAAATACCTAATTCAGAACAATCCCTTAGAGGAAGAGAGAAATCAAGTGCACAAAACAATGAACTTGGAAGAAGCGTTTTCCTCGTTATGCTATTTTCTGTTCCTAATTTTGCAAAACAAGGAAATGAAACAAGGGCCTCATTATAATAGTAATTATAGGAGAGAAATTTAAATACCCCACTTGAGAAATATAATCCAAACTAAGCATATATGTGGGTAGACAAAGACTTTTGATCATGTAGACCTTCATGTTAGGCATACCTGTGATGCCCCCTCCATTGTGTTTCTGGTCTATGTGTATTATACTTTGGAATCTAAGATTACTACATTTGAAAAACAAGGTTAAAGGGAATACCCATTTTATAGGATTATAAGAATGAAAAAAAAAAGAATGAAACACTTGATGCTTTTATCAAGTGCAAGTATTCTGTGAAAGTCTGTTACGGATTTTTTTTTTTTTTACTTGAGAAAGGGTGTAGATTTTCTTACATCTCTTAGTACAGTTCTAAAATTGTAAAAGAGTGTTGTTTTAAAGGGACTCTATGGTATATATTTGGAATTTTTTGCAGATTTTTAATTCAAGAAAATTTCCCCATACATAGAAGGAGTAGGATAAAATTAAGTATCTGTAAGAGAAAAAAATCTTTGCTTGAAAAAGGACAGGCAATATAGGCTTGACTCCTGTCTACCCCAAGTTTCTAGGATGGTAGAGAAGGGTGGGGTAGGTGCTACATTCAACAAAGGACAGATATGATTCTGCACATGATTGTGAGTACCTTGACTTTAATGAAAGGCAGAACCATTCTGGTGAGGAAAGCATAATAAACACAACAGGCTTTCATAGAGGCATGTGCACATCTTTGTCAAGGATAGAAGACATTCTCCTATATGGTGTTATTCTCGTGACCACCACTTACCTCTGTGAGGCAGGATTTTTTATTGGCTTAGAGCTTAAAAATTATGTTAAGTTAGATGACAAGTAAGTCCCAAGTACCCTCCTGTTTTTGCCTCCCATACTTGGGTTAATGAATTGACCACTATTCACATACCTGGACACCATTCCTGAACATTTTTAATGGGTCCTGGGAATCAAACTCAAATTCTCATTTTAAAGAGTGAACTACTTTCCTAACCTAGCAATCTCTCTAGCTCAGAAATATCTGTTACAGTGTTCAAGAAACAAACCATCCTTTAGTGTTTATGGTTATACATGCATGAGTACTCTTAAATATCCATGGTTCTAAAGGAGACCATTGAAATCATCCTTGAAAATGTTCTTGCTTACAATGATGGTGTTAAGAAACAAATAATGAAAGATGCGTTTGTTTGCTAGTTTTGTGCCAACTTGACAAAAAGTAGAATTATCTGGAAGGAGGAAACCTCAATCTAGAAACTGCCTCCATAAGATCCTGTGGTAGGGCATTTTCTTATTAGAAGTTGATCTGTGAGGGCCATCCCTGGGGCAGTAATTCTTGATTCTATTTTTAAAAGGAATCTGAGCAAGCCATGATGAGTAAGCCATTAAGCAGCACCAATCCATGGCCTCTGCATCAGTTCTTGAATCCAGATTTCTGCCCCACTTAAGTTCTGGCTATCCTGCTTTTGATAATGAACTGTTATATGAAACTTTGAATGAAATAAACTTTTTTCTCAATGAGTTGCTTGTGGTAATGATTTTTCATCATAGCAATAATAACCCTAAAATAGTGCATAAGAAAAAAATCGGTGAAGCATTGGTGATTTTCTCAAGGGGCTCGAGTCTCATGTAAAACCATAAGTTCATTATTTATTCTATGTGGTATCAGTGATATGGTTTTTATAACTTCCTTTATTAAACCTATTGAGCAGAAATCAATACTTGGCTTTTGATTTCCTCATCAGCACACACACACACACACACACACACACACATATATATATTAATTGACATCTTATAATTCAGATGCTTCATTAATTCTGACTGAATTTAAATACTTAGTTCTAGATTATAATGTACATGTTCCTCCTGAGAATTCAGTTATTGCCTTTACAACATAGATAGTACTTCCTTGTGTTAAGAAGTATGTTGCATAATATACTTACCCATTAGCATAATAATTCAAAATAGAAATGCATATAGCAACAAATGCCTAAAATATGATCATTGGATTTTCACTAAACCCATGAACAACATTTTGTATGAACTGCTAAATTAACACAGATTACTTGGAGAACCGAAGAACTGTGGTTCCTCTTCAGGCATGCCATGGTATTGAATAACTCCAAAAAGTTCTATAAGTGATAGCTATAATAGGAAACGTCACATTCTTTAGAGTTCTTACAAAGATTTGTTAACCCAGAATCACTATGAAACCAATAATGTTATATTGATGATTTTGTTTTTTAAATTTAATGTAAGTAAAAAATAGTCATGAGTGTAATGTGGATGTCAAATTCTGCAAATATTGCATGTTGCTGTGGGTTTATCATTTATGATTCAGTGTAAGTCATGTGTTATGTTCCTATTTCAAAGTTGTTCCAGTTTATCCAAGGTTTCTTTTTGATGGCGGGTGAGAAATAGTTATTGTGGGTGAAAGGATAATTATTCCATTAAAATACAGTTAGACATTATCTTGGATTGGTAGTAGGCAGTAAGTTCTCCTCTTGGGTCTATGATTCTCTCCAGTTTATTGTACCAAGGTGGGTTTCCTCCCTATCTAGTGGTGCTTAGGCCAATTAAACAGCTGAAGATTACCCTCAAGACAAAGGTACCACTACTGTCAGCGGGGATATCCTGCTGTTGGCATTTGTTGCCATCATGTCAAGCTAGGAAAATTGATTGCTTTTCTCCCAAAAGGCTTTAAATTAGTATCTTTACAATTACTTGGGGATAATTCTCCCTTTGTATTTACTCACCTTGACTAAAATGAATGGATTTTTATCTGTGCCTTAATATAGTTTTCCTGTCTATGTGTGAACACTTACCTTTCTTGGCATTTCTTTCTTTTTTCTTTTTTTTTTCAATTATTTTTTTCTTAAATAGAATTATATTTTTATTGGTGATTTTATTTATTTACATTTCAAATGTGATCTCACATCCCAGTTTCCCCTCCACAAATCCCCTATTGCCTTCCCCTCCCACTGCCTCTATGAGGGTACTCTCCCACCTGCCCACCCACCTCTGGATCAGTGCCCTAGCATTCCCCTACCCTGGTTCATCAAACCTCCATAGGACCAAGGGGCTTCCCTCCCAGGGATGCCCTATAAGGCTATCCTCTGCTAAATATTCAGTGGATACGTATACTATCCCCCACCCCATGTGTACTCTTTGGTTTGTGGTTTAGTCCCTGGGAGCTCTGGGGGATCTGATTGGTTGATATTGTTATTCTTTCTATGGAGTTTCAATCCCTTCAGCTCCTTCAGTCCTTGCCCTAACTCCTCCCGCTCTCAGTCAGATGTTTGGCTGTGTGCATTTCTTGGCATTTCTTAATTTGAGGTCATTTAATTTCTCTGAATGCGGGATTATGCACTATTTCTCTCAGCTAAGAGACCTTATTTGACTTTCAAAGGTTTCATGAATTCCTTTTGCAAGCTCATATATCTTTAGTTTTACCAAGTTTTAGTACTTGGGGATAGAGAGTTATTGCATACAGTTTTAAATCTTTCCTGTTTTCTAAGATCTTTAGTTGAGCTTATGCAAATGATAGTGTTTAGACAACACAAGAAAAAGAAAAGGCTACTTGTCCATTTTATCTGTGATAAATGATTATCATTTTGAGAAAATAGGAATTCTACTCTCTCCCACTCTCTAGTTCTGAACTATGATGCCCATTTCCTCTACAGCATCATTTAATATGTGATATGAATATTGAACAGGAAGTGTGGATGGAATGTATTGAGAATATGCATTGTGAAAGGGACTCAAAAATAGTGCTATAGAAAGATCATCCAAAACCTGTTGATCTGCCAATACAAGACAGTGATCTACTAAGCGGAGGTAAGCCCAGATGTTTGTGTAAAATCTGTGTGGTTTGCTCAATAGAGAGCCTGCTCTCTGAAGAGTTATTAGAGAGCCTAAGATGAATGTTTTAATAATTAAAAGTATTCATATTTATATTCCCTTTTGTCTATTTTCCCCTACCTTTTTCTTTTACTCCATTCTCATCTCTTTATGACCTCATCCCATTATGATTCTGAACTATTGTGGGAGTGTCCTAGAATAATTTTCAACCCTTCACAGTATACTTAAGGTTTTGATGACCCCATTTCTACCCTAAGTTATCAATTTGAAATATTAATTTAAACACACATTTTCAGCTTTACTCTGTCATATATATCCTAGGTAAGGGAGACACAGTTCAACAAAATCTATCTCAAGATTCCTGCATGTTCCTCATCTGCTCTAGTAAAGTAGCCAAGGGCTATTAAAATATTTTGAGTTCAAAAGATATTTTTAAAATATAAAATATACACACTGGATTTCAAATACTAGCATATATAAAAGAATGGAGGATTTCAGTTTGAATTTTGTTGGGTGTATATCCTTCATGCATATCCATTTGAGTGTGAGTGTATATCTATCTAACTATCTATCTATCTATCTATCTATCTATCTATCTATCTATCTATCTATCTATCTATATTTGTGTACGTGTATGGAGGGCAAAGGTCAGTACTGGATGTTGATTCACACCAACTATCCACTTTGGTTTTTGAAGTTTTTATTGTTTTTGTTATTTTATTTGTTTTTAACCAGTGTTTCTTTCACTGAGACCCCGGGTTTACTGATTATGTTGGCCCTCAGGCATCCTACTGTCTCCACCTCTCTACTTCTCAACCGTAATACCCACTTTTGAGATTACAATATAATTATATCACATTTCTTCTTCTCTTTCTTTTTCTCAAGACTTCCATAAGCAGTTTCCTGTTTGTTTCAATTTCATGGCCTCCTTTTATTTCATTGTCATATATACACACATATATATACACACACAGATATATATACATATATATATATATATATATATATATATATATATATATACATATATATATACATATATATATATATATACACATTCATACACATATATACATATATATGTGTGCATATAGTATATATTTGATATAAACAATGTATATATTTATTATAATTTGAAATGTATTGTGTAATTTATTATAAAATAAAATATACATTCTATATTATAATTATATAATAGTCTATTCAATTATATGGAATAATATAAAATATATTGATATAAATATATAGTAAATGTAATGTATGAATTATAATTTATAATATGAATTATATTATATAATGTATACATATATAATGTATATATTTAGCATATAGAGAGAAATTTATTCTAAATACACAGATACTCCCTGCTCAGACAGGGTTCTGTTACTTGTCAAGGATGAACATTTGATATTGGATAACCACTGATATGCTCTGCCCTGAAAAGACCATTTCTTCTGCAGTTAGTCCTCCATGGTGGCTGTAGTTCCATGTTGACATCTGAAGTCTCTTAAGCTGTCCCATTTTTGTATGAGCATGTTATTATTTTAGTCCTTGCAAATGCTTAGGCAGTCATGTTGGTGAGACTTCACAGATGGTGTAGCTTTTCCAATATTTCTCAGAAATACAATTTCTAGCAAACATCTCTTCCTCTGCCTTTGACAGTAGGGTTGTTGGAAATGAATCTTAGCTACTCATGCTTATACAACAAAGAGTTTCTTAGATGAGCTGTCTCCCTAGTCCCTTGACAGTATGTTTTAGTATAGTATTTTGGATGCTTACTATTGAATCAAACTAATCTCATATAAACATTACCTGTTCTCATCTGTACTTTAAAATCTTTGGCTTCTAGAAACATGTATGGCTCATTCATATTCTCTGTCTCTGGCACATCACTTTTTCATGACTTGAATACGTAGTGATTATTGGCTGTTTTAGATCAGTTTTTTTAAATCACTTTTTTTAAAACTTAATTTTCTTTGTGTTTTTTAGTTTGGTTTAGATGAGATGGAAACTTCTAGATTTTATTTTCTTATTGTTGGGGATATTTAGAAATAGGTATTAGATGGTTTGTTCAAAATTGCTGAGGGAAATAATACCAGAAAAAATATCTGACTTAAAATAATAGGACTTTTCAACACAGGCTATATGGTAAGGTACAAATAGTAACAGATCCTGTCTATATAAAAATATAAACAGGTATTCTCTGATGGTTTCAGATAAGAAAAATGGACTAATTCAGCTAATTTATAAAACCATTCAACAAACCAATCTGAATGTTTCCAGTGTCAGATTCTATTGATGTTGCTGGAAATTGACACAGACAAGATGTCCTGCACAATGGGATGTAATTAGCACTATGCAATGTGGTGATATTTGAATAAATTAAAATGCAAATGGAAAGATATTAAAAGAATGGCACTACTAATAATTGTCATTATAGCAGGGAGAATAGTGAATTTTTAATTTTGTGTTTGATGAAATAATTAAGGACTTAGTTATTGTATGAGACTTTCAGACCTTTAGCTAACTTTTACCTTAAAAAGCTTTATTTTGGAAACCACTTTGCTGACACTGGAAAATCTTTTCTATGTACTAAGCTATGATATCCTTTTAAAAATAGAAAATTATATCCTTAGTACCCCATTTCAAGTGTTGCTATTCATTAGAATAGTTTTTTTTTTAAATAAAAGATGTTACAATCTTCTGAGATTTGGCATTTTCTGGTTTTTTTTTTTTATTTGTTGTTGTTGGCTGACCGCTCTTCATCATCCTAACAATATAACTATATTTTTATTCTGAGGAAATGATGATTCTGAGGGTTCTTGGAGAAAATTCTCAAGATTTTAGTGTCATTATTACTAGAGTGACATAGAAAAAGATTTGCCAACATAGCGATATCTCTGTCTATCTATCTATCTATCTATCTATCTATCTATCTATCTATCTATCTATCTATCTATCTATCTATCTATCTGCATATACATATGCATATGGAAACAGCCTACAGACCCAAATTCTAAAACAGCATTTGCTCTGATAAACTTCACTAATATTATACCTCCAAGTTGCAGTTCCTTTTGCCTAAGCGTAGAACGGCTTTTAGCTCAATCACAAGAAAATGTTATGACACTAATCAACTTTTCCCCAAGAAATCTATACTATTTCTGTACCTCATATGTTGTTTGAAGGATTTCTAGGGTTTAGGAAGTCAAGTCAACTTCAAGGAATCATTGCTAACCTTTTTTCAAAAACATCTTTTTAATGGAAATAATAAAGTTAAGGCCAAGATATTTTCTCAGTAAATATTGATCATCCTTTGATACTTTAAGCAGAAGCTTCCCAGAGGTTACACCCTGTAACTTCAAATAACTTTTGGTCTTTTGCTCATCCTTCAGAACCTTTTATAGAAATATCAACTGGAGAATGAATTCACGTAGGAATGATTGACAGAGAAAATGCCAACTCGGGGAGGTATAAACCAAACAGCTTCCTTAGGCTCGTTCATTTATAAGCATATATCTCAGATTTCTCTGGTGTTAGGAGCATTTCCTAGGTACTTTAGAACAATTTCATTTTTTTTTTCTTAGAATAATTGTGGATCTACTTTAATCTGGTGGCTACATGCAGGAATACGAGGCCCATATGAATTTAAACTCAGTTATCATTCAGGCCTCTGGTCATTCCTAAGAAAGCTTTTCCAGACAATATGGAGCATTTTTAGTAAGTCATTCTCATCTGATCTCATTTATCTCTGTGTTACTTTTTTTTTTTAAAGAAACCACAAAGAATTTTTTCTAGAAGGGAGAGATTGTAAGAATGGCATATCCTTACCCAAAATGTAATTGTGTAGTCTATCCAACCCACTTTGTCTCTGAACGTTTGATTATGTATTTATTGGTTTGATCATTGTCATATTATGTGGTTTGCTAGTGTGTGCATGTATGTTTCTGAACATGCATGTGCCTCAACATGCATATGGAGGTCACAAGGCAACATTTCTTAGTTTTCACCTCCTTGAGTCTGGTTACCTGTTATTTCTGCTATGGCGTGTTCGGCTCTAGGCTAACGGGTCCTTGAGCTTCTGATCGATTCTTCTATTTCTGCTTCCTATCATACTGTAGAGATAATGGTATTGTAGATGTACATAAAAACATCGAACTTATTTATGTGGGATGGGTCCCAGGTTATCAGTCTTGTGTGTCAAGCGCTTTTATTTGCTGAGTCATCATGGCAGTTATCTCTTTGAACATTTTGAAAGAAGCATACTTTGGCCATTTGAAAATCGCAGTCTTACTCAAAACACATAGATTGCAATTGTGGTGGTCTGCTTTACAGTAAAAACATGACTCAAGTCTTCTTATAATAAAAAAGGAACTATTAGCTTCATCTGAGGTCACCATTTAGAGCACCAGCAGGAAGTTCCTGGTTTTGAACTACCTAGTGACTGCCAAAGGTGGAGCTAGTGACTTAAGAAGCCAGTTGTTAGGGTGACTTAGTTTGGTTCAGTATGGGAATTTCAGTTCTACACTTGTTACATTAAAAAAGAAAGATTTATTTATGTTATGTATGTGAGTACCCTGTAACTTGCTTCCAATTCATCAGAAGAGGGCATCCAATATCATCACAGATGGTTGTGAACCACCATGTGGTTGCTGGGAATTGAACTCAGGACCTCTGGAGGAGCAGTCAGTGCTTTTAACTGTTGAACCATCTCTCCAGTCCAATACATTTAATCTTAAAATCTGTTTTATTTTTTCAATGGATTATTAACATGTGGTCCAATCATTTTGTGTCTATCTAGAATTTTAGAAGCTTTTCAAGAGAAATAAGTTATTGAAACAAATATAATATCAAGGAACTTAGTAATGCCAGAATCACTTAATTTTTAATAGTTAAATCCCAAATTTTAAATACCTTTCATTGATTCTTGAGTTATTTATTTTTTGTGTCAATTACTGAGTAAACAAATTTATGAGTAAGGAGCCATAAAATTTTTCTAAGACATAAGAATAGATTCATCTGATTTTCAAGAATTAACTTAGAAGACTAGATATATTGGTACATGCTTCTGATATAAGCACCAGGGAAATAGAGGGGGGTGGGGGATTGACGTATGAGGCCAGCCTGGGCTACAGAAAAAAGATTTTACTTGATATTAGGGTGTGAATTTATTCTGAAACTCTGCTTCCTTCATCAATCTGGCAAGTTAGGACATGGAGTTTAATAAGAATTGAGTAAAACAGGGAAGATATGTGAATTTGATGAAGCTTCCTGGCAATTAGAGCAATTTGTTTCACTATTAATATGACATGCTCGAAATAGAAATCAGCTATGGATGAAAATGCAATTTTGTTGCTGGGTATTCCCAGTGCCATGTAATTAAATAAAGAAATAGGGTCAAGAGGCAAAGAGGTGTTTTCTTCTGACTCCTCCTGCAGAGCACTCATCTATCATGTCTGTGTTTGCTGCCTCTTAGGAATGGGTGATGTTTATTTGTAAGAAGGTGGTATTTGGAAAGCTTTTTCCACTCCAAATATTATATTAGAAGTGAAAAACAATTCTCCTGTATCAGAAACACCAGAGCAATCTAATGTATCATTTTGTGTGTGGTATAAGAGTTTAGCAGTGATATAAGAGCTTTTACCACTTGATTTTAAATGAGATAAAAAGAGTACCAATATAAATTATCTACCATCATGATAATAGATACATGTTTTAAGCTATAAAACATTAGGTTTGGAATATCTATTCATTACAATCATCTGTTGTCTATCTCTCTGTCATTTATCTTGTATCTTACATTTCAACAATATCTTTTGTCTATATACATATTTGTTTCTATATGTCATATATTTCTATCTATTATCTAAGTCTCTACTATATATATATATATAAACAGTATTACTTATCTACTATATGTATATATATGTGTGTGTATGTATCTATATATCTATCTAACACTTAACTACTTTCTGTGTTGGCCTGTGTTCCTAGAACTCAGTTATCTTTTATCTTTTTTGATAGCTGAAACAAGAATAAATATGGCAGATTCACTTGAATACATATCAGTGGGTCCCAGTTAATTACTTTAAGTGAAGGTATGAACTATTTTATGTATGTGTATATATGTGTGTGTGTGCATTATGTATTTATTTTTGTACACTTTACTTAACATGCAAGGATATAATAGAAAATAATCTATAATTATATCAATATTTAAGTCAATTATGATTTATTTTTGTGATCTGAAATGTATTTTATCAGGTCCTGGTATTTGCTTCATTGCATATCTTAATCAAATCAACAAACTAGAATAGAATATTTTGCATTCTAATTTTGTTATAGTAGTGAATGTTGAAAAATGTAAAAAAAAAAAAAAATTTGTTGCTTAATATCAACTCATGATACCTTTCCTTACCTGAGTCTATATCTGATCATTGTACCATGAAGATGAACGATTTGCCAATGAAATATAGATAGTGTGATCAAAATTACAAAGAAGATGAAGTTTTTTGCACTGTATTATTTTATATAATTATACGCTATTATTGTTAGCATATTAGAAATATAATTACTGTTAGTGGAGTAAAAGTTTTAAACATATTAAAGGAAATAAAGGAAATGACTATATAGAGAGCATCTTGCTTATGGAAACCAGTCAGCAAATAGTGTACATTAATACTGATCCTAACATGCCAGTGAGTACTCATCTATCTACTGGCTCTTAAAATCAGTAGGAACTAGATTTTTGTTCTACTTAATAAAGGAAAATGAATAGAAGTTTTTTTTTCATTTTTGTGTTCCTCTTAAAATAAAATTGGTCATAAGAGAACAATCCAATGTTAATGTTTTATTTATAATCTCACAATATAGTAAAGGGCATGCAATTTCTGATTAAGCATACATGGCCTGTAGAATCATTTATTCAAACATACATTGTAGTCCAATTGTGAAATATATATGATGTTAAATATAAACTAGATTTCATGGATACTTTGTGATTTTGTTTGGCTGCTTTAGAATATATTGAACAAATATGGTAGTGGAAATGTGTCTTGATTTTTACAAGTGAAAAGTAAAGCCAGCATTATTTGTCCTGCCTAGCCCTTACATGAACAAAAGTTGATAGATGAATATTAATTTTCACATGGAAATTTTATAGAATATACAACAAAATGTTTTAGTATTTGTATACTAGAATGGTGTTTCCAAATTCCTGTCTAGTTTTAAATGTCTGTGGGATTTCTGAGTAATTAATTCTACTGGGTTAACATGATTCATTAATGGTAAATTATAATTTGGCAAATACCTCCTCTCCACTAATAATAATTGTAAAACTTTAAAATAAGGTCTTCTTCAGTATATGTCTATTCATTTATATGTTTATTTTGCGTGCACAATTTATTGATGTTTTCTCTTGTGATCAAAATATCATGGGTATGATAAATCCCTGACATCAAGAAAGTTAAAATATTAACAATAAATGATGTGCAAACAAATGCTTGTTATATTTAGGATACAAACTCTGATAGATATGTCTAGATATACAAATATGAGAATCATGACAGATTGCTAATTTTCTCTGTAGTTATATTTAAGAGTTCGGATACATCATTGCAAAATGGACTTTCTCCTATAATAGTTAAGATAATGTGAGTTTGCTATTCCATGCTAAATATAAAGAACTAGATACTAGCTAAAGATGGAGTATAGAAAGAGTCAGTCTATAGTCTAGCCCACACTTGAAAAGAATCGAGAATAAGAATGAAGCCTGGGGAGGAACATGCCCAATCATTGAATAGAGGCTGTGTAATATAGGGATATAGGCTTAAGTAATGTAGCCTGGAGAGTGGTCTAGGGAAAATATCATAGTGATTCACTAAATAAGGAGAGGATCATTTGTCTTTGAAGCAAAGCAAAAAAAACAAAACAAAAAAAAAAAAAAACAAAAAAACCATACTCTATAATCAGGTCTCAATTTTTGGAGATGTAGAAACAGGAAGCACATATATGTGTGTTGTCAGCTCATAGATTGAAAACTAGAATTCTGGAAATCAGCAAGAGTAGGTTGGGGCAAAGAAAATAACTTTAAGGGCCTTAATATGTGCAAAGGAGGAACTACCTTGAAAGACAACAAAGGACAGTTTGGAGTAACTTGAAAGGTCAAAAGAATTTGTTGGTCCAAAGAGAAGATTCTGACCAGAAGGAGTACAGGAGTTAACCACTCTCAGTCTTGGGACAGTTGGAATTGGAGTTCTTAGCATATAAGACTCATTGAAGTGAGGAAGCAGAGGACTTTATGGATAAAACAAACAAACATCACTAGCAAGATTTTGCTGAAAGGGCCCCGATATAGCTGTCTCTTGTGAGACTATGTTGGGGCCTAGCAAACACAGAAGTGGATGCTCGAGTCAGCTATTGGATGGATCACAGGGCCCCCAATGGAGGAGCTAGAGAAAGTACCCAAGGAGCTAACGGGATCTGCTACCCTATAGGTGTAACAACAATATGAACTAACCAGTACCCCCTGGAGCTCGTGTCTCTAGCTGCATATATATCAGAAGATGGCCTAGTCGGCCATTAGTGGAAAGAGAGGCCCATTGGTCATTCAAACTTTATATGCCTCAGTACAGGGGAACGCCAGGGCCAAGAAGTGGGAGTGGGTGGGTGGGGGAGCGGGTGGGGGAGCGTGTGGGGGACTTTTGTGATAGCATTGGAAATGTAAATGAAATAAATACATAATAAAGCAAACAAGCAAACAAACAATCAAAGGAAAAAGACATGAGAAAGAGGTAAAGCAATGTCTATACAGTGTCTATACAATGATTTTCCATTCATATTGCCTGAGACATTTATTTAAATAGATTTCTATTCTTTACATGTCATTTCCTATATCATATACAATGAGTATCTATCTATGAGTATTATAAATGCTTAACTGACCCAACCTTTCATCTCCTCTTTCTCACTATAGTTTTGGTGGTAGTTGTTAGTTGTATTCTTTGTTTGTCTTTGTTTTTGTTTTGAGACAAATCTCACTCTGGATTTTCTGAAACTAAAGAAGCTGATCAGAGTGGTCTTGAAGTCAAAGACTCTGTTTTCCAAGTGTTGGGATTAAAGGTGCAGCACTGCCTATTTCTCTTCCATTTTTAAAGAAGATTGTTCAAGGATGTTTACATTAATTCATTAAAAAGATTTTTATTCTCTTTCTGATAAGTAATTTTGTTTTTCTTCTCTGCAGTTTTTACTTTTACAGCTTAACAAATTCTCTTCTTGTGGTTTCTGGACGTTGTTTTCTGTAGCTTTATTGAACAATTTGAGTTCATTCCAGTTAGGAACATTTTGAATTTCTCTCTCTAAAATTTAGTTTACTGGAAGCAGTTTTGGAAAAAATCACTTTGTCAATAACGTTACAGTATTAAAGTGCCTACAATTTAGTATTCCTTAGTAAGTGTCCCAGGAAATCAAAACATGAGTATAAAACAGATTTTTAAATGTTATACATACAGTATTCATATTGATAAATTAAGTATATTGTCTATATTTTTGGGGGGGAGGAGGTTTCAAGACAGGGTTTCTTTGTATTGCCCTGGATCTCCTGGAACTCACTCCCTAGACCAGACAGGCCTCAAACTCAGAAATGCACCTGCCTCTGCCTCCCAAGTGCTGGGATTAAAGATGTGTGTCATCACTGCCTGGCTATATTGTCTATTTTTTAAATTTAAGTTAATTTTTATTTTATTTTATTTTTTACACTCCATATTCAACTCCTCACCCCCACCTCCTCCCTATCCTGTCTCCACATGGATGTCCCACCCCACACCCCACCTGACCTCTAATGAATCGTGAGGCTCCAATCTCTTGAGGGTTAGGTGCATCATCTATGATGAACACAGAGCCGGAAGTCCTCTACTGTATGTGTGTTGGGGGCCTCATATCATCTGATGTATGCTGTCTGTTTGGTGGTCCAGTGTTTGAGAGATGTCAGGGGTCCAGATTAATTGAGACTACTGGTCATCCTACAGGATCACTCTTATCAGCTTCTTTAAGCCTTCCCTAGTTCAACAACAGGGGTCCTTCTGCTATTTGTTTTCTTCTTTCTCCCTTCCCCAATTCCTCCTCTTCCTCCTTGTCCTTGTCCTCCTCGTCCTTTTCTTCTTCTTCTTCTCTTCCTCTTCCTCCTCCTCCTTCTTCCTTCTACTTTTCCTTGTGTCTTCTTTTAATCTTTGAAAGCATACTATTTGATAGTTGTTTCTTTTTTCTTGCTTTTCTCTCCTGTACTGAATGACAGCAAATTCAGCTTAACATCTCAAGGAAATATAGTCTCTTAAAGTAGGGACATAACTGATACAAAGATTAACTTCAGTTTTCAAACAATTGCCTTTACTTGAAAGTGATTCAGTTTCATTCAAGTTGCCTACCAATAATACTTGATGTCTGTTCATCAAGATATTAGTGATTTTTAGGAAAAAGATTGACATTAAAATATAGTAGCCTGAATAAGTTCTTTTTTCATTAATTTATTTAATATTCACTTTACATCCTGATAGCTGTCTCTCCATCATATACCTCCTCTTCTCTTCTGAGAAAGAAGAGCCCTCCCCCCACCCCCGGGATGTCACCCCTCCCTCAGGAATTAAGTCTCTTCAGGAGTAGGAGCATCCTCTTCCACTGAGATCAGATGAGGCAGCTCAGTTAGAACAAGATCCACAGGCAGGAAACAGAATCAGGGATAACCCCTGCTCCAATTGTTGGGGACTCACATGAAGACCAACCTGCACATCTGCTACATGTGTGCCTAGGTTCAGCCCATCCCTTCTTTTGTTTTGGTGGTTCAGTCTCTGGAAACTCCCAAGACTCCCAGGTTAATTGACTCTCTTGATCTGCTTCTAGAGGTACCTCTATCTACCTTGGGTCCCTCAATACTTCCCCTAACTTTTGCACAAGACTCCCCAACCTCCACCAAATGTTTGGTTGTGGGTCTCTTAATCTGTTTCTATAGGCTGCTATTTGGAGCTCTCAAAGGACACCTATGATAGGCTTCTACCTGCAAGTATAGCAAAGTGTTATTAATAATTTCAGGAAATGGTTCTTGTCCGTGAGACAGATCACAATTTGGACCAGTCATCAGTTGGCCTTTTCCTTCATATGTGTCCTGTCTTTGTCCCTCCACATCTTGTAGGCAGGGCACAGTTTGTGTCAAAGGTTTTGTGGGTGGGATAGTGTCCTTATCCCTCCACCCAGAGTCCTGTCTGGCTACAAGAGGTGGTCACTTTCATATTCCCTGCTGCTAGGTATCTCAGATAGAGTCAGAGACTCCCTGGGGCCTTCCGTTCCCCTGTTCCAAGTCTCAGGTATATCCTAGAGATAGCCCCTCCCCGTTGGTGCCAATTTCCATTTTCAGTACCCTTCTTTCCCTATACCTGACCCCGTTTCTCTTCTTATCTCCACTCACACCCAGTTCCTTCCCTCCATCCACCTCAGATGTCTATTTTATTTCCCCTTTTGAGTAAATATCAAGCATCCTCCCTTGGGTCTTTTTTTGTTACTTGGCTTCTTTGGGTCTCTGGATTGTAGTGTATTTATCCTGCACTTTATGACTAGTATCCACTTTACTATCCACTTATAAGTGAGTACTTAGCATGTGTATCCTGTTGGGTGTGGGTTATCTGACTCAGGATGATATTTTCTAGTTCCATCCATTTGCCTGCCACATTCTTGTTGTTTTGGTTTTTAATAGCTGAGTATTATCAATGTTAAAAAAGTACTTAATTAGAAAAAATTCCAAGGTTAATTCTCAGATGTATTTATTATTAGAGAGTATTTCTAGGCTCCTTCCCCTCTGTGCAAGTCCAAGAGCTTTAAAATCATTTAGTATGTGCTAGATAAACCGACATGCATTGTCTTCAGAATGTACAGTGATCAGACATCAGTCCAGTGGCGTTCTTCCTGATCAGGAGGTGTGGGACTGACTGGTGGAAAGCAATGCATATGACAGCCACGGCTAAAGCAGCATTCCTATGATGACATGAAGAAACAGATGACATCAAATACATGTAATCACACAGTCGTAACATTGTGTCAATAATGTGAACAGGAGTTCTGAACATCTCTGCTCCAGTCCTACGTCACCACTGCAGGCGACAGCAGGAAGACATCTCACTATGTCTGAAAGCTAGGGCTCTTTCTGCCCATGTCTATGTCAGTGTTAATGGTGATGCCAGAATTCAGTGCCTATCAGCTTCCTTCTGGCCTGCTTAGAGCTGGCAAGCAAATGAAAATCTTCCCACACCTGGTCCTATCTCTAGCCATGCCTCTCCTTTCCTCTTTCTCTCTCCTTTCCTTTGATTCTTTAACATAGACAATTGTTTATGTATATATCTAAAAATAATAACTTCAAAGTGAAGAGAAGGTAGTTCCTTTAAGGGAAAGTAAAAGAAAATCTATGTTCCCTCTGTTTTCTTAGTGGTCACAATAAATGCCATCTTAGAAAGAAATTCACTAATTACTTAAGCAAAGCTAAAATTTTTATTCATGTTTTACAGGAGGTCATAATATTTTGTTCTTTTAGAAGTTTATAAGAGATGTTCATATGTTTCTTCAATTACAGAAATAGTTTGACATTTGACATACTGTTATCTTCCTGTCTTGAAAAACCAGAGAGAGAGAGAGAAAGAGAGAGTTTTCATATTAAAAAGTAAAAAAGAGATTACTTAGAAAAAAATGAAACACACATTTCACTAATATTTTATTGCATTGCAATTATACTTGTTAATAAAGTGGAATATCATTCAACCTTTATTTTGATGGTCCATAAATTAAAACACATGGAGCAGTGGAGTAGAAGATTTTATGCTTCAAAATTGAGTCTTTTACACTGAACAGAGCTAAGTGTTTAGAAATAGTGAGATTTTATACAAGTACCTGTGTGGTTAAGGACAAATCTACCTAAACATTTGCCATAAAAGTGACACCATTTTATTAGCACATAAAACTTCAGGAAAGGGTACAAAACAGTTTTTTTCTTTTTGGGGCATCAAATTATGTATTTTACCTCAGTAAAGATACCAGTGTAGACTCCTTAAAATGAATGGTATCATTGAGACTGATAGTATTTAAGTCTCTTTTCTAAAAATCATATACCTGAGGCAGGAAGATCATTAATTTGAATTTAACTCAAACTGAGTTATACAGTGAGTTAAGTGTAGCCAATGGTACACAGCTATATCCCATCCCCTGGGATAACACAAGCCATCATCAACAGGATAAAAAGTAAATACAATAAATTATTCCATCATTACAGAAAGAATGGCTGTCATGATCAACAAGAAGATAATAGATGCTGGGGAAGATGTGGAGAAAAGGGAGCCTTGTCCACGCTTGTTCAGAATGAATAGGGCCACTAATGAAAACAGGGAGCCATCCCATAATCAGCTTCCAAATGCTGACACCATTGCATACACTAGCAAGATTTTGCTGAAAGGACCAGATGTAGCTCTCTCTTGTGAGACTACGCCGGGGCCTAGCAAACACAGAAGTGGATGATCACAGTCAGCTATTGGATGGGTCACAAGGCCCCTAATGGAGGAGCTAGAGAAATTACCCAAGGAGCTAAAGGGAACTGCAACCCTATAGGTGGAACAACAATATGAACTAACCAGTACCCGGGAGCTCTTGTCATTAGCTGCATATGTATCAAAAGATAGCCTAGTCGGTCATCACTGCAAAGAGAGGCCCATTGGACTTGCAAACTTTATATGCCCCAGTACAGGGGAACGCCAGGGCCAAAAAGGGGCAGTGGGTGGGTAGGGGATTGGGGGGATGGGTATGGGGGACCTTTGGGATAGCATTGAAAATGTAAACGAGGAAAATACCTAATTAAAAAAAATTTAAAAAAAGATGATGAGAAACAACTAAAAAAAAAAAAGAAAAAAAAAAAAGAAAAAGAAAAGAAAACAGTATGGAAGCTCCTCCCAACATTATGAGCAGGCTTATTATAAGTGTGTTAGTGTCATGCTTACTTGCCATGTTTATTATCATTCTCATCCTAGTGTCCCCTAAATGAAAGCAACCTAACAGTCCATTCACCAAAGTGTGTAGCTGTGAAAAAATAATTACATCCTGCCACTTAGGCAGCATAGACGGGATAAAAAGTCATTAGACGAACTGAAACAAGCCAGGTACTGAAAGACAGAAGGCACATGATCCTGGGTATACATATTCTAACAAAGAGGGTGCTACACAAATTAGATGCCAAATGACAGCTTTCAGAGATCGGGGGGGGGGGGGAACAGAAAAGTGGGAAGGATGGTCAGGGCTTATTAATAACTTCTAAACCAAATTATAATAAGGAAAAGAAGCTCTGATGTGTGACTGCATGGCGGGTTAGCTATGGACAATAATTATAAACTGTTCATTTTTGAAAACTAGATAAAGGAATAGGAGATGATTTCCCAGCAAGGGAACAGTAAATGTTTGAGGGGATAGAAATGTTTCGCATGGCTTAAACTTTATAGACTGATTGCACACATCAAACCATCACACACTGTTCTGGTAATGCATACCACGTTTAATGTATTGTTTGGAGCATAATTTTTTAAAAAATACTCAACTATAAACCTACAACCAAACAAGCCTTCCACAAAACCGAAGTGCCTTATTAATAGTTCTATTTACAACGGACTGCTTACACTGCCTAAATGTAATTGTTATGTAAAATTGAAAATGTCTCAAAATGTTAAAAACCAAGCACAAGTGAATATGGGTCAAAGGAAAAATGAAAGGCAACAGGGCAGGGAAGTAGAGCTTCTCTGGGGACCTGTTCTGAGAAGGGCACGGTGTTGGATGTAATTTGTTTATTGACAAACCGACAATGGTGCAGTGAACCAGCAAACACCACACAAGTAATGAATCCTTTCCTTTTTTAAAGTAATTATGTTTGAACAGTTCAAATTAACCTGTGGTTTGAGGCTACTGCTTGGGTGCACTAATTCGCTGATGTAATGACTTTTCTCATTTTTGCTCCAATGATTTAGGTAAGAAAGGAAAGGAAAGGAAAATTTGGGCCTATGAGTTTATACTTTAGCGAGGGAAAAAAAACCTGACAACAACAACAACAAAAAGTCAGCTATTTTCTCCCTTACAAATTTAAAAGATATCTCCACAGATCAAATGTTAGACAGGGTAGTTAAAATGTCAAACTAGAAACAAATACAATTGTTTCCATGCTATGCTACAGTACTGAAAATAAAACAAACTCAATTGAAAGAAAGTTGGTGAAAAACTGGTGTACAGACTGGAGATCTGCTCTAACAACGGACTCCTGTTTGGTTGGGCCATCACTACTTGTTAGTGCTAAGATTCTTGTTTTTCAGAAGCCTGCTGTTGTCTCTTTGTCTTGGATGGTTGATGGCATGCTGGCATTATTTGAGCTATTATTTATAAATATGCTGGATCATTAACTTTGTGGCCCTGCCTCATTATATGTGGATTTCAGTAGCAGGACACAAAAGGATCTCAGTGGATTTTAGGCAAGCTTTCACAACAGTCAGGATGGTTCTTTGTACATGGTTAGCATTAAGTAAATACGTTGAGGAAATGAACTCAGTAAAAACTGTTGTACTAGCATATATTTTTAAAAATACACAAATTATTTACCATGTCACCTTTCTTGTTCCATGTTTATAAACTAGGATTATCCAATGTACTGTGTATCTTGAAAATGAGAATGGGACAGTTCTTCCAAAAGTGGTTGGCCATGTTGTGCCTTGAATCTCCAGTGGTATCCACGTTTGCATTTGTTTAATGCTGGCAGTGCCAGGGTTAATGTTTGCGGGATATTTTGGAGGCTGGGTTGGGCTGGCAAAGGTGTGTCACTTGCTATAGGCAGTCCAGAATCAAAACCTGTCCCACTTGTAGCTGGATGTTCTGTCTTCTGTTAAGATGGGAACAGTACAGAGGAGGCTAGCTCTGTCACTTCAGTCCTATGCTTTCCCAGTTTTGCATGATAGTCTGAATCTCTCCCATTCAGTTGCTTCTGTCAGGTACTAATCTCAGTGAATTTATGATTTATTAATCAGGCCAGCGATAATCCCTATATGAGAAACTCATGGGCCATAGATGACTCATGCATGTACTGCAAATGTAGTTTACATCACTAGGACCTATAAACTATTATCTTTTTATAATGTAAGGAAAGAATATAGACTTATGATCTGATTTATTACATAATTTCTTACATCAGTAGCTATGTGTGATCTCGATTAAACAAGTAATTCTGTTTTAATTTCAATTTCTTAGTGTGTAATGTAGATCAGTATTTATAATAACCACATTATAGGTGAAGGAAGATTAAATGAGACAATGCTCAATATATACATATATATACATATATAGGAATATTTGGCTCTGGAATTTGATAAAGAAAATGTCATACAAATGCATACATGCACACACATCAATGGAATATTAACTATAAAGAAGAATGAAGTTATGTCATTGGCAATAAAATAGTTTTACTTTATACAATGTTGCTAAATGTACTAAGCCACAGTCATAAAGACAGTAAGATGCTTTCTCTTGTAAAGGTAGACTTAAAAGAGGAAGTTGTGAAAGTAGAAAAGGTAGTGTTTGGGAGGAGAAATGGATCAAGAGGATGGGAAATAGTGTTAAGATGCTACTTAGGAGCTGGAATGCAATCAAAGCACATGATAAGCATATTCTCGTGTCATGATGTAGTGATAATGAAAGACATTAAAAATATCACCATTTTTGTTGTAGTTACTATCACCATCTTCACAGAAATATTACTTTCTCAAAAGGAAACATGATAGAAATATAAACACTTTTCTTTCCATGTTGAAGAAAATGACATCTATCTCTTTGAAACAACAATCATTGAGTGTCCTTCTTAGATATTTGGCAAAATGACACATACTAGAGTCCTCTGGGACGTAGAACGTCAGTTGTGAAATTGGCTCTGTTAAATGTCTCTAGGAAAATCTGTAGGGCATTTTCTTGGTTATGGTCAGTTTAGGAAGGTCCAGGACATGGAGGGGAGTTTGCCAGCCCTGAGCAGAAGGTCCTGAGTGATAGAAGGTCTGAGCAAGCCATGACGAGCAAACTAGAAGCAGCTCCTCCACCATCTGCACCAGATCCAGACTCCAGGTTCCTACACTACTGGAGGACCTACCTTGGCTTCCCCCAGTGGTCAGATATGTAAGCCACATAAACTTATTCCTTCTCACGTTGCTTTTGTTAATAATATCAGTCACATCAATAGAAAACCTACTGATACACAGGAATATTATCCAAATCTATAAGGCATCCTTATTTTTTGATTTTTCTTCTAGCTTCTCTATCCATTACATTGTATCATGGCTAAATTAATTTTTAACAAAAAATTCATTTTACTGTATATGTGGTTAACGTTATTTTGTCTTGTAAATTGAGGTCTGTAGGAAAACATATGGTTTATTTCTTTATTGTCATCATTTGTAAATGTCTTCAAATGGAAATATTTTATTAAGTATATAAGATAGATTCAACTTAGATATATCAGACACAGGAAGATCCGAGTCTTCAGTGAAAATGAAACTATTAAGAATGCATTAATTCTACTTAGTATGAAAAATACTTAATATAAAGCAGCATGCATTCTCTTCAGGGCCTGGAGACTAAATATACAATAAGGTAGTTAGTATCAATTATTTTACTGCCCAAATTTTTTGAAAGGGTAGAATGTTGTATTGTTATTCTTGACAGTAGAGTTCAGGATATATGCACTTTTATTTCCTAAATTAGAGGAAACAATAAGATGAGCAAGTCTTAGCCTTTGTTCTGCCATATCAGATTTTATCTTGAAGCAACAGAAGTCGAGCACCAAAAGTTTAAAACAATAATAATAAAATGCCTCACCTACAGCAATGTAAAAATTCAGATTTCTGTCTATACTATAAAGCTGAGCCAAATTGACTTTTGATTAAATTTTTTATAAAAACATTTCGTTCCCCAAAGAGGAACTTTGCAAAACACTGTATATGAAAAGTAATTTCAGTTTCACAGTAAAAGCTTTGTGTAACATTTTATATTTCAAACAAATATACAATTAAGCCATCACATGTTAAATTGATCACTTGTCTACAATTGAGAACATGATTTTAATGATTATGTTATTATTTTATGGCTGTTTTTAGCAACCATATTTAAAATTTTGTGTATCTGTACTTTAGGTTAAAAATGTTGAGTAAAATATTTAAGGTTATTTTAAAATTAAATAATTAACAAATTGTGTGTTCATGCACATGAATATATGTGTTCTTGCAATACTGTGTACATGACATAGTGTGTGCACAGAGGTGAGAGAAAAACTTGCAGAAGGTCCTATTCCATGTGGGGACAGACATGGAATTCACATTTTCAGTCTTGGAAATAGGCCCCTTATTCTCCTGAGCCTGACACAAAATATTTGTTAATATTTTCAGGTCAATTTTATGAGCTTCATTTTGATATAATTCACATAATACATAGCTACATTGTGAAGTTTATTGTTTTTAAAGTAGATGTATATTCATGTGATTGCCACTACAATCTACGTTTAGAACATTTTTAACAACTACAAGGAAAACTCTCATATTATAGCTACCATTCTCCTTTTTCCAATACCACCTCCCCTTCGCAAGCCCCCAAGTCACTACTAGTTTATATCCTATCTATAATGCATCATCTGTCCATGACACCTTTAAAAATACAAAGCAATATAAGCAACTAAGGACCATAGAGAACAGGGAAAATAGTCTTTTCCCACAAAGAGCACACATAAATAGGCTGTCCAATACCAAGCAGCCAGCTCCAAAAACATATATACAAATAACATTATACTCACTGAGCAGGTTGTATTTAAGACTCTGTATGTATATGTGTGTATGTGTGTGTGTGTGTGTGTACATGCATTATATATGTATACTATAACATTACATACATTGAGACAATAATGGTGAAAAAAGATGCCAAGAATTTGAAAGGGAACAAGGAGGGCATTATAGGACCTTTGGGGAAGAACAAAGAAAAGGAGAAATGATATAATTATAATCTTAAAAATTAAAAGAAGTACTTAGAATATAGGTAATGAAATCGCTGGTTGCATATTTATTATTTCAAATAATAAATATATATTTCAAATATATTTATTTGAAATTACTTCTGCTTGAATTTTTTATGTAATTTTCATTGATCATGTTCTAGATTTCTCTTGAAATATTTCCCATCCTATGTATCATAAGTGCTGTGAATTCAAGATCAGTGTAATATCTAGTAAGTAATACAATATTTATAGTCTTCCAATATTTCTTCTTCAATTTGTATTTATCATTTTTGAAATGAAATGATATGTTCACTTCACGTCTGTTATTTCTCTCTAAAGTGCTTGAGTCTTTTACTTGTCTAGCATTTATGATCCAATTAATTATAATTACTTTTGCTTTAAGATATGTTACTCACTCCATAATTGATGTTTTTATTTTAAAGTTTTCATTAATATTTTAAAATGTCATTTTGGATCAGTATAGAAATAATAAATCAATTCCAATTATAGTTTAGTCTTAATTCTGACAAAATATACTTTTATATCTTACATTCTATATTATTAAAAGGATAAACAGATTTATTTTATAATCATAAATGGATGTTATATTGCCTTTCTTATATAACAGTATTCATTTCTAGAGATATTTGCATTTTTACTTAGCAGAGGTCCTATGTTTTAATCTAGTTATTCATTAAAATAAACAGATAAGTTGACTTTAGACTCTGAAGTTATGTTTCACTAAATAAGGTTTTCAGAAAATTTTAACTTCAAAAGAAATTACCAGGCATTGAATGAACAATTCCTGGTATGACAAGAATTATCTTTTTTGCTAAGTAATTATCATGCTAAAGGCTATCATGTCCTACTGTATTCTGGTAGTGTTGAAGCCATGGAGGAAAGCTTAAATTGAGGAGGAGGAGCCAGAAGTAGTTACTTCAAGGTTAAGGGGTTTGAATATGAAGATTTTGTGTGTGTGTGTGTGTGTGTGTGTATGCATGTGTTGTATGTATTTATGTGTGTATGTTTGTGTGAATGAGTAAGGTTGTATTTGTGGCATGTGTCTGAGTGTTCATTTACAACTATGTCCACATAGATTTGTAACTTTTCGTTCAGGACAAAGTGATTCACAAAATTATTTTTTTGTTTTAGGTTTTAAAGGCAACATTCATGTAATTTAGGTTCTAGGAATTCTGCTACCACTGTACAATCAGATAATATTTTTCCCTTCAAAATTTTACTATTTTTATTATTAGTTTATTATTACTGTGATTTTATGTTAATTTCTTAATGTTATAGTTTGCTGTTATAGGTGCTTGGTACTGCTTGTAATGTTTTATTACAGTATTGATCTTTTAAGGGCTTTATTATGTCAATAGCTATATTTAAAAAGCAAAAAAAGCCACCCATGCATTGAAGACATCAATATATCAGACTTTTAATTGACAACTTGCAAAGCCTGCTTGTGATTTATAGCTCGATTACAAACTCCTACTTTCTGTTCTGCCAATGGAATTGGCAATATTTTTTTTCAGCCCAGATGGTGCATTAGCCTTGGCCAGCTGGTTCTCCCCGTGTTGCCTCATCGCAGAGCCATGCAGCTAATATTGCCACGTATGACCCAGATCAGGAGGTAACATGGCAAGGGCTTCAAGCTCAGCTTTGCCCTCAGGACATATGGAAGTGATTCTGAATGAGATTCATGTATCCAAAATTTGACACTCTCTCCAGTCCCCTACAGTCATTTGCTTTCCTGACATGACTAAAAACAGTTTACAGAACGCAGAGAACTAAACTTTTTATATATGGGGTTTTAAAGGTTGGCTGTAATATACTGTCTCCAGTTCTCATGTTTCAATTCATTTATTAATCTTACAAAGACTATCTAAAAGCCTAGGTCCAATTAAATACTTTTAAATTTAAAATGTATATTAGGAAGTTCTTAATACTCTAAGTACAGTTTTGATAGAATCCAGGCAGTAATGGAAAGAGCTAATTTTGACAAATTTCAAAAGTCATACAACATTTGCTAGAGTAATTGATGATAGTTAGTAGCGGTTGTAGTCTGTAGATGGAAGAGGAATTTGTATATGCAATTTGAATGACATTACTCTAATTTTGTCTTTTAAGATAATGAATAATATTAAAGGAAATAGGATGGGAAAACAAAGTAAAACACTATTTATTTAAAAAAATATTCTTTGAATTTTTATTAGATTTGTGGGATAAGAATGGAAGCCAGACTCTTCACTGTTAATATACATATGGTTTTCTCCCTGCAAAAGTTTCTGTTCTAAGTAAAGTATATCAATCAATGATCTATAGCATGCTATGCATATTATATCCAATGCTCAGTTTTTCTCCTGGATTAAATTGTGTAATAAACCTTATATTAGCTTCATATTTGTATATTTGCAATAAAGTAAAAATGGAATACTCATGATTCCATTGGAAATGTACTTTTCCTTTTATTTGGTTTATTCTAGTTTTGCAGTACCATAACAATAGATGTTGTCCTTTCCATATTTATTCATTAACATGCTTATTTCTGTAGAAGAATAACTTTCTGTTTTCAGAATACAGTTAGTTCATAGTTTCTAGAAGAACTAATGAGGAAAAATACCTTTTAGGATTTGGGTCAGATTCTTCACTCTGTAGACATATATACCTACATGTGTACTACATTTCAATGTCATGCATAAACATTGTATAAAATACATTTCCTCCACTCAAATGGTTTTATTATTAACTGAAAATATGTCTTTTTAATATATATGTTAATGTAAAATTTACCTCCCAAAATTTACATAAGGTTTTGGAAAGTGATTTAGAACTATTGAATTATTAACACCTATGTTAAAAGATATACAATGGGGACTTTTAATATGATTTTGATAAATATAATTATTTTAATATTTGTGTATTTTATGAGTTTTAATATTTTTGGTTACTATTTGTTGTCATAGTTGAAAGACACTTTCTTATTTCTGGTTCACAATTCTTTTTTTATACTTATTGTCCTCTTATCTCTACTCATTACAGTTTCATTTCACAATTTTCATATATATATATATATATTATATATATTATATATATATATTATATATATATTATATATATTATATATATATATATACATATACATATACATATATATACACACTCACATACACACATATATGTATATATGTGTGTATATATATATACTTTCAATAAAGAATTTTAGAGGCCCCTGCATACTCTATTGATTAATGACTGTCTATCTCATTCCATTAAAATCTAAAGAAGAAAGTGATCTCAATTTTTGTTCTTCCTGTTTAATTTCAGATATATTTGTACTTGTTCTATTTATATCCTTTATTTACATATGTGCTTTAAGGGTACACATAACCTATAATAATGTGTACAAAGAAAGAATCCCAATGTCATGTAAGTTACACACCTTTCACTAATCTATTTTTATGTTCATAATGATGAAATTCAGAATCCCCGGGCTGCTAAACTCATTGAAAGGAACAACAGAATTTTCTTACTCCTGTATACTTGTAAGGAAATAGAAACAATCCCTTTTGCTCAATTTGTGCTTAATATTTTTTCAGACCAGTCAATTTTATGTCAAATAATATGAACCATGGGATCAAGTTGTACTTAATTATATTATTATGATTTTACATATGATTCCGTCATGTGTAATTCTGTAGTTTACTTTATATCAATAGTAAGCCTGGCTAGTATTGGCAGCAGAATATTCAAGTTGAAGAGATTCTATGTATTGCAGCTGACAAATTCATTGACCACTGAAAATGTGTTGATTTGAAAATGGATATATACACTTACAGGGAAAAACTTCTAGCTCAGGAGCAGGGCTCACAGTGTAGAAAGCTTCACCTTTAAATCCAGTGACTTACTCAGAATTGTTGTTCACTGTTACAGCTTAGCCATGACACAGCATCTTGATGAGTAAATTAGCCCAATAGCAGCTTAAAATCCAAAACTTTTAGGTCAGTTTCCAATGAATGGATGTTGTATTTGTAGCTTCCGATGGTCAAAGAATCCTACAGAAACCATGCAAACTGTACTCTGTACAGAAATGTTTAAGTCAGAGTTACTTTGGGTCCTGGAGATGTACCCAAAATTGGTATTTAAGAAGTTACATTTCATTAATTAAAATCTATTTCACTTTTTCATAAAATACATCATTTTAAAAAAACCTTGTTCTTTTTTTTTATTACGTATTTTCCTCAATTACATTTCCAATGCTAGCCCAAAAGTCCCCCATGCCCTCCCCCCACTCCCCTACCCACCCATTCCCACTTTTTGGCCCTGGCATTCCCCTGTACTGGGGCATATAAAGTTTGTGTGTCCAATGGGCCTCTCTTTGCAGTGATGGCCGACTAGGCCATCTTTTGATACATATGCAGCTAGAGTCAAGAGCTCCGGGGTACTGGTTAGTTCATAATGTTGTTGCTCCTGCAGGGTTGCAGATCTCTTTAGCTCCTTGGATACTTTCTCTAGGTCCTCCATTGGGGGCCCTGTGATCCATCCAATAGCTGACTGTGAGCATCCACTTATGTGTTTGTTAGGCCCCGGCCTAGTCTCACAAGAGACAGCTATATCATGTTCTTTTTGATAGATAACTATTTGATAGAATATTCCCATAAAATTATGAATTAGCCATTTGACTGTATTTCTCTCATTTACAACATAAACATAATGTTTAAATTAGGACGCAGTTATAAATACTCATACCTTTGTAACTCAGAAGAAAAACCCAAATATATTTTGTCAATTAAGTGACTTTTCTGAGCACCTGCTTTGCAACCAGCTCCATGCTCTATATACATATAACTAATGAATTGATTTCCATGCAAAAGTAGTAACCATATGCATGCTGATGTACTGTTCAATAGTACAACTAAATGTAACCTGTGATGCAACCATACATTTGAAATATATTTTACTACTCCTGAACAAATGGCCCTAGTTTTCCATGAACAGTGAAATGAAATCCATTTTAAAGCAGATTGTTCACTTTTCAGTAACAAAAACCCAGCAAGGAATACATGATAGGATTTTGCTACAGACGCTTAAGACATATTAAGACTATCAACTTCCAAGCACTCCTCAGACTCATCTGCACCTGGATGTTCTACTCTGTTAATTAGGATTGTCTGTAGGAAATGATAGCAACATGTAAATGCTATTTCAGCTCTATACTTCTTGAAGATGTGGTTGTACAGTGTGGCTATCAGAGTTCCAGTGTACATGGTAGAAGTGCAGACCTTTCCTCCACAGCAGACTCTTTGTTTTACTGAACAATAGAGATGAGCGGAGGTGCTATTAGAAAGAACCATTCACATAGGACAGATAGGTGTGGAATTGTATGTTTTCTGGACGCATCTCATAAATAAGTTACTTTACACGCAAAAACATTTACCCATGTGTTTGTTCTCTCAATCTTTGTGGCTACATTTTTTAACCTTGTATCATTAAGTTGTCATAAAACCTGCTGCATGGTACATTTCCAGTATTTGTTTGTAACACTGAACATAATGTCTACAGTTCTCTTCATATATACATATATATATATATATATATATATATATATATATATATATATATATATATTCTTTGAACTTTATTAGTCCATCTACAGGATTTCACGCTCCATGCATAATACATACAAGAAAAGAAACAGCATAGTATATGATATGTGACTCTCAACAATCAGAGACCTCTTATAGGAAAAACCTGTCACTAGAAAGCAGGATCTTCTGTCACTCAAATTCATGTTGTTATTAGCTGTGGGCCCTAAGGAGCTCATCTTCCCTGAGGCACAGAATCCTCTGGCATGAAACAAGAGAGGAGTTTGCTAGGCTTTCTTCCCACTGAGGTCTGACTCTCGATTTTTATTTATTTCCTAGTTTCCCCTCCGAAAGCCCCCTATTCCTTCCCTCCTCCCCCTGCTCACCAATCCATCCACTCCTGCTTCCTGGCCCAGGCAGTCTCCAATACTGGGGCATAGAACCTTCACAGGACCAAAGGCCTCTCCTCCCATTGATGACTGACTAGTCCATCCTCTGCTACATATGCAGCTAGAGACAGGAGTCCATACTCATTTTTTTAATTCGATATTTTATTTATTTACATTTCAAATGTGATCTCCTTTCCTGGTTTTTAATTACTATATGTATGACTTGTTATTTGCAAAAACGTAATTATAAGAATAGAAATATTGATACATGCTAATCGAATGCCAGAAAAAAAAATCAGTGTTTGTTGCAGTCATTTTTTTCTTTATTTTCTAAAGCAAACACCAATTTCAATTATTGAATACTGGATCTTAATTTTATACATCACACTTTGAGTACAGTATTTAGATTCTTCCTGAGGGTGGGGGAATATATCAGTCATACATTTTCATTTCGTCTTCTATGAGGCTAACAGATTAGGTGTCAGTGAAATCTATAACACTTACATGAATGAGAATCTAAACCGTATAAAAGTCAGAGATTTCAGGATGATATGATTTGGGGATAATCAGGGTAACTAAGTTTCTTGCAGGCCATTTTATTTGTTTTCAAAATAATTTTACTTGAGAAAAGAAAGGAAACAAGAAAGGCCCTATCATATTGTCACTTTCTTTCTTCCTTAGAACTTCGCTGCAGCAGTTAAGTCCCTAGCTAGTGACTGTTCTTCCAGTAGACACAGTTCTGCCCAGATACTCATCGGGAACTCCCATTGGGCCCAATTCTGCTGTCCTCCTTCAGGCAAAAACTTCCTTTGAATTTAAACAGTCTCACTCAGGTGCTGTGTTAATAGGCACCAAACATACACAAAGAAAGGAGTTTGCTCCTGTTCAGCATGGCTGACTCAGGATCTTTAGCTTTTGCTATACATAATCTATAAAGAGATTTGGGCAATTATAAAAATCTGAATCAGATATTTACTAACCCAGACAATTTCACAGGAATGATTTTTATTCTGCTAATGGTAATTTCTCTTGGTGAAGATAAATGCAAAGTATTCAAAGACCCCTGAGTAATCATGTTTAAAAACGCCCATTGCTTCTTCACTTAGGAATAATTTTATTAAATTATCTATGACTGTTAACTACAAAATTAGAACAAACGGCTGAAATTACTAACTTCCTCTTTTAAAAATAGACCATATTTTAATTAATTTGGTTCTTTAAGAATAATTTTTATATAATGCATGCTGGTATTCAGTTACTCTGTCTTTCTCTGTACCTACCCCACCCTCCAACTCTATCAATCCTTTGATGACCTGTCCCTTTTTCTGAACCTTAACTTTTTTTTCCCATTTTTATTAGGTATTTAGCTCATTTACATTTCCAATGCTATACCAAAAGTCCCCCATATCCACTCACCCCCACTCCCCTACCCACCCACTCCCCCTTTTTGGCCCTGGCGTTCCCCTGTACTGGGGCATATAAAGTTTGCGTGTCCAATGGGCCTCTCTTTCCAGTGATGGCCGACTAGGCCATCTTTTGATACATATGCAGCTAGAGTCAAGAGCTCCGGGGTACTGGTTAGTTCATAATGTTGTTCCACCTATAGGGTTGCAGATCCATTTAGCTCCTTGGGTACTTTCTCTAGCTCCTCCATTGGGAGCCCTGTGATCCATCCATTAGCTGACTGTGAGCATCCACTTCTATGTTTGCTAGGCCCCGGCATAGTCTCACAAGAGACAGCTACATCTTGGTCCTTTCAATAAAATCTTGCTAGTGTATGCAATGGTGTCAGCGTATGGATGCTGAATATGGGGTGGATCCCTGGATATGGCAGTCTCTACATGGTCCATCCTTTCATCTCAGCTCCAAACTTTGTCTCTGTAACTCCTTCCATGGGTGTTTTGTTCCCAATTCTAAGGAGGGGCATAGTGTCCACACTTCAGTCTTCATTTTCTTGAGTTTCATGTGTTTAGCAAATTGTATCTTATATCTTGGGTATCCTAGGTTTGGGGCTAGTATCCACTTATCAGTGAGTACATATTGTGTGAGTTCCTTTTTGAATGTGTTACCTCACTCAGGATGATGCCCTCCAGGTCCATCCATTTGGCTAGGAATTTCATAAATTCATTCTTTTTAATAGCTGAGTAGTACTCCATTGTGTAGATGTACCAAATTTTCTGTGTCCATTCCTCTGTTGAGGGGCATCTGGGTTCTTTCCAGCTTCTGGCTATTATAAATAAGGCTGCTATGAACATAGTGGAGCATGTGTCCTTCTTACCAGTTGGGGCATCTTCTGGATATATGCCCAGGAGAGGTATTGCTGGATCCTCCGGTAGTACTATGTCCAATTTTCTGAGGAACCGCCAGACTGATTTCCAGAGTGGTTGTACAAGCCTGCAATCCCACCAACAATGGAGGAGTGTTTCTCTTTCTCCACATCCACGCCAGCATCTGCTGTCACCTGAATTTTTGATCTTAGCCATTCTCACTGGTGTGAGGTGGAATCTCAGGGTTGTTTTGATTTGCATTTCCCTGATGATTAAGGATGTTGAACATTTTTTCAGGTGCTTCTCTGCCATTCGGTATTCCTCAGGTGAGAATTCTTTGTTCAGTTCTGAGCCCCATTTTTTAATGGGGTTATTTGATTTTCTGAAGTCCACCTTCTTGAGTTCTTTATATATGTTGGATATTAGTCCCCTATCTGATTTAGGATAGGTAAAGATCCTTTCCCAATCTGTTGGTGGTCTTTTTGTCTTATTGACGGTGTCTTTTGCCTTGCAGAAACTTTGGAGTTTCATTAGGTCCCATTTGTCAATTCTCGATCTTACAGCACAAGCCATTGCTGTTCTGTTCAGGAATTTTTCCCCTGTGCCCATATCTTCAAGGCTTTTCCCCACTTTCTCCTCTATAAGTTTCAGTGTCTCTGGTTTTATGTGAAGTTCCTTGATCCACTTAGATTTGACCTTAGTACAAGGAGAGACCCCCAAATTCAATCTAAGAGTGATTGTTTACCTCTATAACAGTTGTTGCCAATAATGAACGTGCAGGCTTAACCTACTTAGCACTTTATTTTCATAGATTGTAAAGCATGCAGCCAGGTAAGACAACTGAGCACTTTTCACCCTGAAAACCCTGCATAGCACCTTCCATCAGTATGACTGCTATCTGGCAAGATGAAGGCATCTTTGTTCCAACTGTATTTCTCTATATCATCCAACCAAGATGTATGGTATCTTCAGAAATAGGGTCATAATACCTAGTTCTGGAGGAAATCAAGAGCAATAACGAGAGCCTATACTGTTTTGTGAGATCCTATGGCCTCCCTGAACAGTGATTCATAAGGAGTTAGGCAACATGTGGCACTGGGGTTTTTGTTTAATGGCACATAACTCCAAAGAGAAGCATTTTATTTTAGCCACACAGAGTATGTTGTTTTGTTTTTTTTTTTTCAACTTGACATACAGACACATTGGAAGGGTAACCATGTATTGGTTGGTTAATTACTTTCATCAGGTTGGCCTATGGGCAAGTGTTGGGAATTTTTTTTTTTTTTTGATTACTAATGGGTGACATAAATTCCATCCTAGTGTTGTTGGTGACACTCCTGGGCTAGTGGATCTTGGCTGTATAAGAATGGTAGCTCATATGAGCCTATAAGGGTGTCATCAGTAAACAGAATTCCTCTACAGTCTTTGAGTCATTTCCTATTTCAAATTAGTTCCATGATGTCTTGTTATCCGTTCCATCAGTGATGGAATGTAATTTATAAGATAAAATAAATGCTGCCTTCCTAAATTTCTCTGGGTATAGTGTTCATTATAGTAACATATAGCACAATGAAACAAGAAGAATCTTCTTAACAACTTTTTTGTTTGTTTGTTTATGAAATTTTGTATTTACATCCCCAATGTTGTTTCTCTTCCTGGTCTCCCCTCACAGAGTCTCTCCCTGCCGCAGCTTCCTCCCATGCTCCGCTGAGAGGGTGGGTCCCCCACTGGGTATCCCCCACCCTGGCACATCCATTTTTTGCCAGATTAAGCACATTTTCTCCCATTGAAGCCAGACAAGGCTACATGTCTGCTATATATGTGATGATGACCTTGTTCTGGCCACTTTATGTTCTTTGGTTTGTGGCTCAGCCTCTGAGAGCTCCAAGGGATCCAGGTTAGTTGACTCTGTTGGTCTTCCTGTGGGATTCCCTTCCCCATCAGGGCCTTCAATCCTTCCCCCAACTCTTTCATAAGTGTCCCAGATCTTTGTCCAATGTTTGCCTGTGTGTATCTGCATCTGTTTCAGTCTACTGCTGGATAATTCCTCTCAGATGACAGTTATACTAAGATTCTGCCTGCAAGTGTAGCAGAATATCACTCATTGTGTCAGCAACTGGTGCTGGCTGATGGGATGGGTTTCAAGTAAGTTCATATCATGATTATAAAGAAACTATGTGTTAATTCAAAGTATAGAGAGCAAATGAACTAGTTCATGAGTATCCCCTGGACCAACCACACAAACATAACTCTACTCGTAACAACAAAAATAACAGGAAATAACAATCACTTTTTCTTAATATCTCTTAATATTAACGGACTCATCCTCCCCAAAAAAATGCGTAGACTAACAGACTGAATACTGAAACAGGACCCAGAATTTTGCTGCACACAGGAAACATACCCCAATGACAAAGACAGACATATTTCAGAGTAAAAGTTTCAAAAACTATTTTCCAAGCAAATGGTCCCAAGAAACAAGATGGAGTAGCCATTCTAATGCCAACTAAAATCAACTTTCAACCAAAAGTTATCAAAAAAGATAAGGAAGGACACTTCATAATCATCAACAGAAAACTCTACCCAGAGGAACTCTCAATTCTGAACATCTATGCACCCACATTCATAAAAGAAACTTTACTAAAGCTCAAAGCACACATCGCACTATAATAGCAGGAGACTTCACCACCCTACTCTCAGCAATGGACAAATCATGAAAACAGAAACTAAACAGAGACTCAGTGAAACTAACACCAGTTATGAACCTAATGGATCTAACACATATTTATAGAACATTACACCTTAAAGCAAAAGAATATACCTTGTTCTCAACTCCTTACGGTACCTTCTCTAAAATTGACCATATGATCAGTCACAGCACAGGCCTCAACAGATACAAGAAGATTGAAATAATCCCATATATCCTATCCGATCCTCACGGACTATGGATGGTCTTAAATACCAACAAAAACCACGGAAAACCCACATACACATGGAAGCTGAGCAACGGTCTACTTAAGGATAACTTGGTCAAGGAAAAAATAAAGAAAGAAATTAAAAGCTTTTTGGAATTTAATGAGAATGAAGACATATCATACCAGAACTCATGGGACACAATGAAAGCAGTGGTAAGATGAAAAAGCATAGCTCTAAGTGCCTCCAAAAAGGAACTGGAGAGAGCTTACACTAGCAGATTGACAGCACACCTAAAAGCTCTATAACAAAAAGAAGCAAATACACCCAAGAGGAGTAGACGGCAGGAAATAATCAAACTCAGGGCTGAAATCAACCAAATAGAAATAAAAAGAACAATACAAAGAATCAACAAAACAAGGAGCTGGTTTTTTTTTTTTTGAGAAAATCAACAAGACAGATAAACCCTGAGCCAGATTAACCAGAGAGCACAGAAATAGTATCCAAACTAATAATATCACAAATTAAAAGGGAGACATAACAATGAAATACATCTTAAAATCATGCGTTTGTTGAATATTAACAGTTGAAAATATTAAAATCATGTTCTACAAACATCAAAAACGTGCTTAATATTTCTTTTACAATAAATTTAAGAAACTGCATATCTTTTAATAATTGTTCATTTCTGTTCTTTATCTCTGTCATCATTATTGGCATGACTGTTTAGTTTCTCCATCCAACTTGACTTCATAGCTAACAGTTGAATCCTATGTAAGTTGATGTAAATTAACATCTAACCTATTTCTCCATTCTGTTTTTCCTAGATTTTGTCATTATGGAAAAATAGCTATATGTTTATTAACAATGTTGAGTTGAGCGCAGTTTCCCTTGGAATGTTTGTGGCCCTTTGGGACTCACAGCAGGAAGAGAAAAACCGCAATCAGTCTCCTTCTTTTGGCAACCTGTGCTTTCCTGAAATATTGGCTTTGACAAGCCTGCAGGGGTGAGAAATAACTTTATGTTTGCGAGTTTGCCCTTCATGGGTGTCTTTCTGCATATTTTTTACCAGGAGAGAGAGAGAGAGAGAGAGAGAGAGAGAGAGAGAGAGAGAGAGAGAGAGGCATGCTGCCCTTACTTCCAACAACGTGAGAATGGTAGTGGACAGTTCCCTCAGCTTTGGGAGGTCTACTCCATGCCTTTACTTAGAAGTGGTACAAGGCACTAACTTGATTGTATATACTGCTGAAAATATCAGAAGCCCAATAATTAGCTTACTCCTCTTCCTAGCAGGATTAATGACCAGCGACATCTGATTTCTCCCTTCTTCAGTACTATTAAATATCGTTGACATTATGAGGAAAGCCTGTGTGTATTTGCTTTCAGTGTCTTTCAGATTGCAATTTAATGGTTGGTTGTTCAGTGTGTGATGTCTGGCCTCTCTTCACAAAGCACATTCTGACATGCAAGACTTCATGGAATTCTGTTCTGTTGCCTTGTATTCGGAAGAAATCCTCTCAAGGGGCTCTCGTCCTCCTTGTAAAAACCTCCCTGTAACCTGTCCACAACAATATAGTCAGGTTTCCAGGTGGAAATAAGATGTTTTAAGGAGGAACATATTTAATATTCAGTTCAGGGATAAGAATATTTATTTCATGTAATAACTAAATGTTTAGTTGTATTAATCCATGAGAATTATAGCCTGAAAATATACCTAAATACCATATTGTATACTTTGAAACCATGAGCTAAGCTTAAAACAGTCACAATATTTGAAATAGACCACAAATTGAGATGCCGCAGGAATCTTTTATCAATCGGGCCTTATGTTCACTCTTGTAATAAAGAAGCTTTTGGAGTTTATATGCCACAGTCTAATAGGTGACCGCTTAATGGGATTTACATTCGCTCAAACAAAATTAGGCCAGTAAAAGACAATACAACATGCTGTAATGTAAATGGCACTGACGGAGAATTAAATGTTTGTGGAAACAGGGCAGCAGATCTATCCGGAGCTAATTAGACAGAGAGTTCAGAAGCAGACGTGGGAGTAAATAGTATCCACAAAGAAGAAAAGAGGCCCTAGATGGCAGGGAAAAGGACCTTTTGTGTAAGGAAGGAAAGGAACTATACACGACTTAGTGTAATTAGAATCTCAGATGGAATCTCTCCCCTGAGAAAAACACATTCTTATCTGAACCTGTGGATATTAAGTAAAAAAATAATTTTGCTAAATTATTTTGTATCTAAGAGATTCTTTATGTAGCTGGTTTAAATGGCATTCAATTCCCACGACTGCTGCCTTGATATAGACACTGTATCAAAAAACAAAACAAAAAGCAAAATTCTTGGAAGTATCTTTGGAGTTATACAAGCAGAAAAGATAAAAGTGTACTTTGGCCTAAATGTAGAAATAAGGGTTTTGAGAAAGATAAATGGCTGGGCTGGCAAGACAGCTCAGCAAGTAAGGGCACTGTCTGCTTTTCTGCAGGTCCTGTGTTCAAATCCCAGCAACCACATTGTGGCTTACGACCCACCTGTAATGAGATCTGACACCCTCTTCTGGTGTGTCAGAAGACAGCTGCAGTATACTTATGTAGAATAGTAAATAAACCTTTGGGCCTGAGGGAGCACGGTTGACTGGAACAGGCAGGGCAAAAATTCAATTCTGAACAACCACATGAAGGCTCACAACTCTCTGTATAGTATACATAAAATAAAATTTTATATACATAAAAATAAATAAATAAATAAAAAGAAAGATAAATGGTAAAGTGCACACTGCGTAACAAAGACAAGTTAAAACTTTGAATCTGATTTAATATAACATGTGACAGCCAGGAGCTTCTACAAAATTCAAATTCCTGAGTGTTTACTGTAGTGTGCCATCAGTCTCTGTTTTTCAGCTGAGCTGCTGTAGAAGAATGATAGGGTGTTTGAAGTAGCCCAAACTTCATGCAGCAAATCAGACTCTGTTTGAATCCCAAGTATGAAGTTTGACTAGATAATGTTTTTAATTAAAATTTCAGAATTCAAATTACCATGTCATAAATTGTTTTACTTTTATGTACTGACTTTTGTAGGATTTAATTTTTTTCACAGATTATAAGGGAAGGCACATATTGGATTTTGTGTAAAGCTAAAAGTAGTTTAGAGACAGTTTGATATATTTGCTTTCAAACACCACACTTCAGTTACAATAGTCCTTCCAACTTGCCAAGTATTCATGTGTAATTCATGGGGATCACATGAGAATAAAGATTGACAATATATGTGAGAGACTTTGAGGCTGGCAATTAATTTGCATGTTGTATTATGTTACCAAATCTTTTTTGTGGAGCTGTTGCTATGCTGAGGAGTATATAGATATTTCAATCGTAAGTGTTATATTGAGTAATTAAAGTCTACTGTTGAAGTCAGAATGTTGGCTTTTTTTGCCTCCTGTGCTACATAAACAAAGAATTGTTCTGTAGGCATGTTCTAGGTTGTTTGTGCTTTGGTTAATCCATGAAATCTATGGTAGTCATTGCTGTCAAAAGTTAATGCTCTGAGATTGCTTTAGTCTTTAATGAAAAGATCAGTGAGATTAGAATTGTTTTGCCCCTGCCATGGAAATAGACAAGTATGAATGCCCAGTTTCTCTTGGTGGATTTCCAATCTGTCTCTGACCCAGAAATATAGGTGGTATTTGGCAGTTTGTCTAGCGGCCTGTGAAACTTTTGTTTCTTATTTGTAAAAGGAGAGTAACTGGCTTGGGTCTGTTCTGCAATAGATATTGTTTTTGTTTTTGTTTTTACCCAAACATATGAAACACAAAGTGGCATCCTTTGACTTCCAGTGGCATTTCAGGGTTTTCTAAAATTGGCTAATTACCAAAGTCACCTGGGGGAGCCACTTAAAAACACAAATTCCCAGGCACTTTCCCTGGAGATCATGATTTAGTGGGTTTGGGACAGAGCCCGAGAAACTCAAGTGACTCTAATGATCAGGGAAGTTGTCCAAGTGGGAAAACTCCACTGGACTTGTACAAAACAGATCTTACTACATTTGCCAGCCACAGTAGAGGACATATAATTTGCTGTTATTTATCTTGAAATGTTTTTTATGTAAATGTGGTAATCAAGGTCAAGGTTATTATATTACTTCAAAATTAGTTCCTATCTGAAAAGTACATATTCCCATTATAAATTGATGAGAGGGAAATACTGGAAAAGAAAACTGTCTCGACTTGTTCAGAAGCTCAAGTGGCCTGGTCATTATTAACAATGGAAGAAGGCCAGCCTTCTTCTCCCTGATGTGTGGACAAGTCACTTTGTGACCACATTTACCACCCCCTGAATTCAGTGAATTTTGTTTCCTTAACACATAAAATGAGGTAATTTAAAAGAACTATCCACATGCTGATACCAGGTTATTTTCTCTCTGTGGACAGCATTAGGCTCTGTGAAAAGGTCTAGATGGCAGAACGATCCACTGCATTGTTATGTAGTGATCATTAGAGAACATGCAATAATCTGATCATTAAGTTGTTCTTTGCATTACAGAACATGACATTAAATGGTTTTAAAAATATTTTATGTTTTTTGTACGCAGGACATAGAAATATATTTTTATTGTTCTTATAAATTATTTCCTTTTATTGTTATCTAGCTATTATGTACTTAGTGATTTTGTTTGGGTGTCATCTGGGTTAGAGCTCTGACTAAAAGGCAGCACTTCCAGCACACGGAAGCCGGAATTACACAGATGATATTTGTTAGTGATTTTGTAAGATTAAACAGGCCTAAAATTCTACTATATCAATTTCTGATGCTAGAAATATGCCCTGTGAAAAAACTGATGAGCAATCACGCACTAATAAAAGCCCAGGTTTTCAATGAAGCATCTAACATGTCATTGAAACTTCAGCATAGTAAATGTTGAAATTTCTGGAAAAAAAAAAGTGTAGCCATTTGCACAATTACTATGTAACAAAGAGAACAAAGTTCCAATAATTGCAAGAAACTATGATGATTGTGATGGCTGGCACCTAGAGAGCAATAACTTTTAACAAACAAAATGCTTCAAAAATGCATGGATCAAGAGTCACATCCATGAGTCCCTCTCTTAACATACATAGGTGTTATGTTTGACCTAGTATGACAGTTTAAATGAAAATGTTTTTAGTCTGATTAGATTTACATCTCTAGAGAAAAAAAAATATCCTTTACCCACCTTTAAATTACTCCAATTTCTGCATAACTTGGTACTCCACTTTGCAAAGCAGACAATTCATGCAATACTTTAAAATTTGTGGAAAAGGGACAGAAGTTCATCAAGATAGTTAGACAGAAAATCATTAAATTCGGAGAGAGTAACACTTAATATTTGAATATAGGAACCTGGGTCCAATGTACATAGTGTATAAAACCCTAACAAAAACAAAACAAATAAGACAAAACAAGAAGAAACCAACAACAAATCAAAATCAAAACAAAGCAAACAAACAAGAAGACCAAAGACCATCATTCAAAAATACAAGATAAAATCAATTCAATTATACTAGCAAAAACATTCAATTACTTGGAGGGCCCTGAGAGATGGCTCAGTGGTTAGGAGCAAGGACTAATTTTGCAAAGGACCAGAGTTCAGGTCACAGCACCAACATTTGGTGGCCCACAAACAATTCTAACTATATTCTCTTGGAAGATGAGATGGCTCTGGCCTCCAGGGACATCTAAATCAATTTGCACTCAACCTTCTGAATATACTTATAAAATTAAGAGTAATATCTCTTTTAAATTTGTTTAAGATAAATAATTGGTGTTGTAAGAAAGGAAGTCAACATCTAAGACTCTTTCAGAGGGCTTTAAAGATTATAAATGTGCTTTCCAGTGTAATAAATAGAAAGCCAATGCATACTACTTAGGAGAAATGGAAGAAATATTTTCATACCTAATTCCTAAAGGACTGGGATTTTGTTTTTATTTTTCCTTAACATTCCCCCCTCAGTTTTATTCTCTGTGTCTAAAAATGGAAAGTATTGTAGGCAAAGAACCATGTGTGTAAATGACACTGATATACTCGATTCTTTTAATCCCAACATGCCACATCCTTTCCCTGTCTGGTATGTGACACCTGCAACAAAGCTCTGAGCCAGGATCTTTTCAGAATCCTCATGGCTCTCACAATCACACAATCAATGAAGATGACTGTTCTTTCAATTCCACCTACAGTGTAGGTGTGTTCACACCAAGTTCTGCGGCCTTTCCTAGTGTGGTTTTCTTCCATCAAGTAGAATGAATAAATTTAGCTGGTTTTGTGAAGGAAAGTAAAATGTGTGTGTGTGTGTGTGTGTGTGTGCGTGTGTGTGTGTGTGTGTGTGTGGTATTTGAGAGTAACTATCTTTGTTTAAATAGTTGGTTGTAATGTGTGATCTATAGTATTGATTTTTGCATATGTGGCTTTGGTGAAAACTATTTATACATCACTTGATTCTTTATTAAGCGCCTAGCCTGTATTAGATTTTTGGTTTCTTTCCTTCAGATACTTACTGTAAATTAACCATTCAAAGGGACAACCAGATACCCTGACCTAAAGCATCGACAAATAAATGAAGGAATTGATTTTCATGTCTTGCTTTAAAAGTATGTTGTTGCTAAAGAAAAAAAAAAAAAAGTAATGAACATGTTACTAGATAAATTGCCTGTATATCTAACAAGCACCACTTTAGAGAGAGAAAACAGGAATTCCTTGGCTGTTCACACATATAATGAGTTGTCTATTCTTATTGTTTATTTGACCTGTATTGGAATTACCAGTGGTCAGGATCTCATTTAATTTTTTCAGAAAAAAATATTCCATATTTGGAGGTAGAGTTTCAATTTTTTTCTCAGAAACTTTCTCTTCACATTATAATTCAGTTGGGGAGATAAAAAATTGTTCTAAATGTTGTTTGATCTTTCTTTAAAATGTATGAGTGCTGTGAAAAGAAAAAACAATTCCCATTTCTAAAAATTAGAATGCATTCGTATTTCTCTTTGACAATTAAGCACAGCAGTTAATTTAGGTAAGGACTTTTCGTATCTTTGCCAGAATAAAATATTGTCCTTAATTTAAGTACTCTACCAGAAGTTAATGATCTATACCTTCACATATTTCCAGTTTAATTTTAAAGGGAAATCTCTGCATCTCCATACAAGCAATAAAGACTATCATGTTACATCAGTTTCGAAGGAGAGAGTAAGCATCTAGCATTGACTTCCTTTAGAGGAGGATGACCTGTCAAGATGCAGTTTGATTAGTGTAGCAAAATTTATGACATTAACCTGAAGATAAAGTCAGATAAAATGTAGAATGTGAAGAGGAACAGAAATATAGTGTAGCTATCTTAGATTTTGTTTTTGACTCATAATGAGAACTTATCACTTTGTATATTGTACCTATCTCTCCATAACAGCAAACAGTGAGTCAGATTTATTAATTTTTTTCTGTCTGAAATGTGTGTGGGTATGTGGATGTTTATTGTGTACATGTTGGTACATATTAGTATAGCTGTGATGTTCTAAGGCTGGCTTGTGTAGAGTACGGGGCCAATTCTCAGGTGTTGGTTCCACCCCACGTACCTTGTTTAACACAGGGAATCTTTGCTTTTCAGATCTATGTTTGCCCAGCTCGTCCCCGATCCTGGCTGTTTCCTTCCTCTGCTGTCCATATTTCCTTAAAACTGGGATTTCAGACATGGTTTACTCTCCCTGGCTTTAAGGGGTTGTGGGTTTCAATCTCAGCTCTTTAGTCTTGCCTCGTATTTTTACCAGCTGAGCCATATTTTCATTCAGAATTTTACATTCTACAGTTTTATTTTCAAATATCTGCAGAAGTTGTAAACAAACAAAACAATTGACTGAGGAAATTCACTAATTCTCCAGTTCTATACTTCTGTCACATATTCACTATTATTTACAAATTATTCAAAAGTTAGGGCAAGTTGCGCTGTATTGTGTTGAACCAGTTTATACAAAATGTATTGAATAAATATCACATAATTACTCTGATATCTTTGAAAAATAATTTTCCTTATAAAATCATAGCATTTATATTCTGTAGTCTATACATAGAGGAAATCAATGGAAACTTTTTGTAATTCCTGAGATTTTAATATAATCTTTACATGTGAAATAGGTCCTAAGTAGAGGTAACCACAAGTTATTATTAATCATTAATTTTCTACATGCGTATGAATGCTAAATGAGAATTTAAAATAACCAGTTCTGATTGCAATAAGAGTGAGACAACATGTTCTTTCATATATTGTTCATGTTCACTTTACTAATTTGGATTCTTTTAAAAGATGCTGAAGTGCATTGGCCTACATTTTACTTTTTGAAGCAGAGCTGCCAAGCAAACCTCGACTTTGATTTGAACATTTTTAAGATCAAAACCTCAAGAAATAATTTGTGTGTTCATAACTTCCTGATGCCAGCTGACTTGTGTTTACAAGGAAGATAAATCAGAGATACATTGTTAATAAATAGAATTCAAATGTACTTTAGTTTACAAGGGTGTTTCATGCTGGTATAGTCTAAAATTCTTGTTTCACTTGACCTAATGTAGTTTTCTCTGTGAAATTTTGGTCAAGACTTCTGATTCTTCTTGCGGAAAATAGCAGATGGCTTTCTTTGTCTAAAAATATAAATGTATCTAACTTTCCTTTCAGTAGAAGAATACATTAAATTATCATTAATAAAATCAAGAGGAAATCTTCCAATCGTTCACTGCTCCAAAGTGAAAGGAAGGCTCATGTGCTGAATACTTGACCTATGAATGAAAATAGAATGTCACTTACATTATTGCAATTTCTACAGATATTAGCTACACATATTTTATATTCATTCATTTATACGTAATTATTCCAACAGTGACATTACAAATACACACTAGTTTGTTTGTCTACACATTATTGGTTGAAAATTTGGAAACACAAATTTGTTTATGTCTCTGAAATATTAGTAATTCATACTGACAATGGTGGCAAACACTAAAAGGGACTAAGGTATTATTTAATGATCAATCAGGAATGGGTCATCCAATGACTGATCAAAAATGGCTCACTGTGATGATGCCAAGTTTACCATAGTAAGGTACTTGGTATATATGGACTTTTTTTTTTTTAAGTTAAAACAAGCAAGCAAGCAAGCAAGCAAACAATCAAACTAAAACCAATACTACTAATACCGATGATGCAAGGCACTAAAGTAAATATCTATATTGCTACAAAATAAAATATGAAGGGCTAGGAAACCAGCATAGTTGGTTATAGGGTTCTGCATTTCATCCCCTGAGTCCCATACACACACACACACACACACACACACACAGAGAGAGAGAGAGAGAGAGAGAGAGAGAGAGAGAGGATTAAACATACACCCATGCTATATTTCTCTATAGTTCTAAGTCTTTCGGATGGGATGGTCCTTGAAGACTAGGCTAGGAGTGTGGGTTAAAAATGGGGTCCTGTATCTGGCCAGCCACAGGACTAGGGCCACTCATGGAGCCCAGGAGTTTGAATATGTGCACCCCATGAAGCTGCTGGGAGGGAATTGGTCTGTGAGAAGCCTCAGGATCCTGCTCAGGATCCTGGGTAGGAAAGCACAGTCTGAGGTCCATGAGGAACTTCTCGGAGCCTGCTGGTGATCCTGGCCTGGTTCTCTCTCTTGGGCAACACATACACAGCTGAATGCTACAATAGAGCTGAGAACAGAATGTGGGCTTGCTTGCAGGTGGGCTCTGGCCTGGGGCCAAAGGGAAAAGGGCTGGAGGAGGGCTCTGGAGGGGAGGAGAGTCCTTGGCTTGGTTAGGTGGTGGGTTGCCTGAGTTGGCTTGGCTGGGCTGGGCAGCTTGGTGGTGGTGGAATGCAGCAAGAGCTCATTAGAGGAAGACCTGCCCCCATTGCTCCAGGAGAGCAGATCCCGATGAGAAGAGGTTTCAAGGCATATATTGTAGAAGAGCAGAGAGGGAGAAGAGTAGAGAAGTAGAGGCCAGTAGAGGGGAGAAGGGGATGGGGAGAGGGGGAGAGCAAGAGGGCAAGAGTAAGAAAGTCAAGAGAGGTGGGGAGGGGGCAAACAGCCCCTTTTAGAATGGGCCAGCCTACTTGGCTGTTACCAGGTAATTGTGGTGAGGAGCATACCTGGCTGTTGCCAGGTACCTGTGGGGGTGAAGTCCAGACAAAATACCAGGAGCTTGAGGTGTTGGCCTGTGTGACTGATGGGCACAGAATTATGGAGCTGGGGCCCTGTGTCAGGAAGCTGGTGTCTGGAAGCATGGCAAACAGGCCTTCTGTCTCTTGCGAATTAATCTGCTGGGTCTCCAGGCTGCCTTTCACTGTCCCACACTGGAGGGTCTCAGTGATCTGATTTCTGGCATGAGAAAGAGGAGAGAGGCATTAAAAAAAATGGAACAGATGCTGAAGGAAAGGCCATTAGAGACTGGCCCACCTAGGGGTCTGTCCCATCTGCAGACACCAAGCCCAGACACTATTGCTGATGCCAAGACTTGCTAGCTGACAGGAACCTGACATGGCTGTTCCCTAAAAGGTTATACCAGAGCCTTACCAATACAGATGCAGTTACAGCCAACTATTAGACTGAGTCCAGGGACACCAATGGAAGAACTAGGGAGAGAACTGAAGGAGCTAGAGGGGATTACAACCCCACAAGAAGAACGATATCAACTAGCCAAACCACCTAGAGCTTCCAGAGACTAAACCACCAACTAAAGAATCTACATGGAGGGATCTAAGGCTCCAGACACATGTAGCAGAGGATGGCCTTATCTGACATCAATGGGAGGGGATGCTCTTGGTCCTGTGGAGGCTTAATGCCCCAGCATAGGGGGATGCTAGAAGTGAGGCAGGAGTGGGAGAGTGGGTGGAGGAGCACCCACATAGAGGCAAAGTGGAGAGGAAAGAGGGAATAACTTGGAGGTGGAGGATTGTGGAGGAGTAACCAGGAAGGGGGATATCATTTGAAATGTAAAGGAATAAAATTATTAATTAAAAAGTTCATTTATGTGTTGGTATCAATACATTCAAGGCTCTGCACTTAGGCACTGGAAATGTGTTGATAAATAAAATGAGGCTGTGTTCTCAAGGAACTGACAGTCATTACGTGCTGTTTACATCTTTGAGGTTCAAATGATTTAATATTTATTTTGCACATGAAATCTCATTGTATTAGCTCAATAAACTCTTTTTTAAAAAAAATATTAAGTAAATGACCTGGCATTTGTTTGATACTTGGCATTTGTGATTATTCTTCTCATATATATTGCTTATTAACATGATGTATGTTTTTATGCTTAGTTATCAAGGATGTTTTAGGTTCATGGGACTGGAAATAACTGTTGATCCTTTCAAGGAGTATTTTAGCCCACTGCCCTTAAATCTAACTGCCAACTCATTTCTAATATACCTCATTCCCCTAGCTTGCTGACTATTCTCTCATGTGATAAATAACTCTGCCTTATCAAGGTCAGTAAGAAAGGCCCCTTTTACATATCTCATAAATTTTAGCCAGGTGCCACTGATGTGAGATTAATGTAATGACACCACGGCAAGCACTCAGGCTTGTCTTAATTATGCTAAGGTTGCCGGTTCACCGTTTCTCTTCATCTGTCTCCTGCTTTAGGGAACACTAAACACTCTGTCATTAGATTGTCTGTTCCACAACATTGGCCCTTTACATTTACAAAGTCATCAGATGGCTTATGACATAGCTTTTCTAACAAATTAAATTAAGCAAATAGTGAAAACAAAAATTAGGGGTAAAGTGCTGCATGCACGCGCGTGCTCGCGCACACACACACACACACAAAATATCAGATTGTAATCAGAGAAGATGAAGCCACTCCACGTTGCCAATGATTTCCTCTAAACTGTCTGTAAAGACAGGCTGACATTGGGTTCTGGCTGATTCAGGTGAGCATATGAATTACAAAGTTTCTTTTCTCTTTAGAAAGGTAATTTCCAAATGTCTGCTCTCTGTTGGCCATGATATACATGCACCTTCATAGATCTCTTCTCACTATCACATTTCACGTAACTTTTTTGTTTTCCTCAGAGAAACAATTTCTAAGTCCTGTGTCCTACATGAGTATTTAATTACCTTATCTATTTTTGCATATGATACCTATTTACAAAAGCTTAGTCTCTTAAATTGGGAATGCAGTCAGCTCAGAGTACAGAGTTTTGAAGTTGGTGACTTTTTTATTTTGTTCTGTTTATATTCATGATCTCTATTTGGAGGACAGGTACTTAAAGTACTATCTTCCCTCAACTAAAAATTCTTTTAATTTTAAAAATATTTCTGAAACAGTCTATCTGTGTTTCTTAGGCTAGTCTAGAATTCTTAGACTATGTAGAGCTTCTTTCTGCCCCTGCTTTCCAAGTGGCTGAGACTATAGGCATGTGGTATGATTCTCAAAAACTCTTTTGAATGATAACTCTGTTTTAAGAGCTCGGTTCAACTATGGATGGACAAGCAGAGATAGAAAGAAAGACTAATCAATTCAAGCCACTTGGTAAAAGATTTGCATTTGTAAGTTATTTATGCTTTGTTTCGGAAGAAATAATCTGGGAGAAAAATACTTTAACTGTGTGAACCCTGAAATATACTAAAGTTTTGCTTACCTCAATGCTTATGTACTCTGAACACTCAAGCAGATTTGTTTATCTTTAAATATAACTAATTATGTTATCTACCTGCTAAGGTTATAGCAATGACATTTGAAATATGAATACATTGGACCTTGTGTGGCCAATGTCAAGTGGCATAAGGGTATATGTTATTTCCACTTCAACTTGTCTTAAGGCATGACTTCATAAACCATTGCTGAGTGTTTCCAAGAGCAAATTGAACCTCATCTATTAGAAATGAAAAAAAAAAAACTACCTTAATGCATTACAAAGACAGTATTTAAAAATTTCTACTTAATCAAAGGATGTAAGCCACCAGTTAAATATGTCTGTGAGCAGACACAGCTAAGTAATAAGAATGCACTCTGAACCCTTAATATGATAGTCTTAGTTAAAATCCATATATTAGTAATAAAAGCTTTCTTTTGTTTCTATATATCAAACAGAGGTATATCTAGAGTGGGATTTTTTTCCCTCCAATTTCCAGTAATGGTGAAAGAAGTAATTCTGAATATGTAGGCCATAGTCCTCTAGATTCTGGCAATGTGTGTAATGATTTTAATAAATAGCATGTTGATTTGTATAAATATGTTTGCACTTTTATATGTCAAATAATACAAGTCCAGTGGATTTTATATTAGATTTCATCATTTCATAAACAAGCTATATGTTAGCGAAGAGTTAGAAATATCAGTATTAAATTATTTTAGGTTTACTCATTTTATTTTGTGTTTGAGTGCTTTGCCTGTATGTATTCATCCTATGTGTGCTTGTTGCCAACAGAGATTAAAGGAGGTTGGAAACAAAGACTGAAGTTATGGGTGGCTATGACCCACCATGAAGTGCTGAGAATCAAACCTGGGCCTTCTGCAAGAAAATAAATCTTTCAGCTCCCAAATAATAGTATTTACAAATATTCTGTTAGTCTTCAAGAAAACAAAATCATTGATTCTAATTTTCCATACATTTTTATTAGATTTACATCTAGAAAGAGAAAATTCTAAAAGGAAAAAATTGATTTAGAGTTGTAGAAAATAAAAATCTTTCTAAGGTAACAAGAATACTGATTTTATTATTTTATAGATTATTAAATTAAATTTGCAGATTTACATGGCCCATATCATTCATGGTGTTGTTATGATCTGAGCCTCTGTTCAAACAATGTTTGCTAGTAGCTTAGACTAATTTTCCTCTTGACCTCCCTCTTTTCTAGTTCTTCTGAGGTGAATACTTTCCTATTAACAGTATGTCATGTGAAGTAGAGGAGTATATAGTCTCACTGCAGGAGAATATAGTGATTAAAACAGGCCATGATTAACACAAAATAATTAACACAAACCATGATTTGCATGTACCAAAATTATAGGAAGGTTCTGAATTTGAATCAAGTAAGACAAACTTGAATTGCTAAATTTATCTAATCTAATCTAATCTAATCTAATCTAATCTAATCTAATTAATCTAATCTAAACAAATATGGAAATCCTGAACTAGTTGATACCAATTATTAAAATGGACTCAGACTTCACTTTTATACTGTGAAAAAATATTAAGATGAGTTTTCTTTTCTATATTTTGAGGTGGAAAAAAGAAACCAACCTTCACTTTGACTACTAGAAAGTTTGACTGTGATTCCTGATGTGTGCTACATAAACAAAGGGTCAACGAGAACTAGCATTTTGTGAGATTACAATTAGTATTACCATAGTTATCTCCAGATGCTTAAAGTTATCACATTTAATTTAATTGTGTGTGTGTGTGTGTGAGTGTGTGTGTGTGTTGTGTGTTTTACATATATTGCCAGGTATATAAATTATGAACTATTCTATTTTTTGTGGAGGAAAGTTGTTTTATTCAAGTAAATCAACAAAAGTATGATTTAAATACTGATTTTTCTTCATTAAAGTAGTCACGTGAAAGTTATAAATTGAAATCATCTAAAGTAAATTGACCACCTAACTTTATTTGAATATGAACCAGTGAGGTTATGTTTTTGTTTTTTAACTTGAATGTAAATTCTGGGATCTTGTTTCCCCTTAGGATGCTTCTGTTATCATGTATCAGTTTGTAGTAATAGTCCACAAATTTGTACATGCAAAATGGTAAATGGATAATTTTCAGGGGGAATTATTTTCTTTCGATTGATATTCTTTTTCCCCTTGTACTGATTTCACAAACACTGTGGTTTATTGAAATGCATGTTCAAAATGCAGCTCTTCAATTTAGCTTTTCCCATTTGATTAAGGCTTGTTGAGCAAGAGGCAACTGAATTTGATGCTGTGTAATATTTTGGCATTTTCATATTCTGAGCTCACAGCTGCCATTTAAAATAGCTCTGACTAGCATTTAATCATTTATAGTGAATGTTTAGGCATTTGTTTATCTGATAAGTCCGGAGTCCAAACCTCCAATTTCAGCTGTATGATGCTTAGAGAACAATGAACTAATGTAGGCTGATTTCTTGTTCTGCCAGATATAAATATTACTTATCACACACTTAACAATACTATGTGGGTAATATACCTTGACTATTTTGTTTCTTAAAAGTTCTTAAAAGTTAATGACTTCTCAGGTTATGTTAGTTGAAGCATTAATTTCATGGTATCCTTTTTATTTTTAAACCTTTACTCAGGAAGATGTATTTATGAGACCATTCTAGTGATAACAATAATGATGCTGTCAGCATTATTCTCCAGTTACACTATGAAGCATTTTCCTTAGCATGCTTATTTACCTGCAGATCTTCTAGAGAGATGTGTGTGCCTCATTCTTCTCCTTAGCAGAAATGAAAGACTAATGTTTCTGTGGGTAACTGTTATGAAATCCTAACTTAAACAAACAAATAATAATAATAAAAACCTTCTCTTTAGAGTCCACTAAGATAGATCTAATATCTACCCAGTAAGTATCCCGAAGCTGCACACTAGATTTTCTGCTGGAGAATGCTCTCATTGGATGGTTTTCCATTCAAAAGTTAGATGTCCCAGCTTCTGAATACAAAACACTGATTAAAATTCCTTCCTTTTAGAGGTCTATGTCTCATTCTGAAATAGAAGTTAGGTATTTGAGAAAAAACAAATATTATTTAATGTCCAATGAAATACTATCTGTTCTTGCAATATTCATTTCCAGCAACACATGAAAGGGGTTTCATCTCTAAATATATAGTTGAGGACACAGGAAGAGGGGACGAGAGACTGGTGGAGAGGGTCTCTTGCAATTGAAATGGAGGCTCTAAGTCGCTCAACCCATGATATGATTATTTTTTGAAGAACTGCTCTTCTCTTAAAGGGTATTGGAGTTCAAAATGAAAATTGCTTTTGCAGCAGAGTGCACCATCAGGTCTGTGGGGACCGATTAGTGCAATGTCTCTCTGTGTCCTATATACTTGTGCCGCTTCAGTAGTTACAGTAACACACAGGACACAGTGAAGGAAAAGCTTTGATTCATAAAGGGACCCCATGTGACTCTGCTGGCCTTATATTTTAAAATGTATTTGATTATTTGCTGTCTAAACTCGCTTAAAAGGGCAAACTAATTGATGGATGGGTTGTCTGATGTGTTCCAGTTGAAAGAGAGTAGGATTTTCCTGTATTGTGCAACATGCTTTACCAATCCACATGTCTCTATCTTTTCAATCCTGTTAATCAACTGGGATATGTTAGTAATTATTTGTATGCCTAGTAACTAAAGAATGTAAGGTATATATTTACAATATGTAAATGTATTGGTTTCTTAATAAATTAAATTTAAAATGAGTTCTACTGGCACGTGCTGTGGAGATGACTCAGTGGTGTGCATGCTTATAAACATGAATACACATGTTTAGAATGATGTCCAAAGCTCAGCATGATGCCACATGGTTGCACCTGGTTGTAGTCACAATAATGGCAGATTAGAGCAAGCAGATCTTGGAGACCCCCTGGCCAGATAGTGCAGTGTGATCTAAGTGAGTCAAACACCTCTTTTCACCTCTTCTCAGTAAATTACATGGAGATTGATTTTGAAAGAGATTTGGTATCAATCTATGCATATATCCCCTCTCTCTGTCTCTGTCTCTGTCTCTCTGTCTCTCTTTCTCCCTCTCTCTCCCATGCATACCACATAAACTAATTAAATGATATGACTGTTAATAACTTGATTCAAAATGAGATTTTTTAACATCTCTTAAATCTCTATTGATTATTTGGTTAATTTGATGCCTGGAACTATTCTTCCCAGTTGGAACCAAGTCTACAGTTTTAAAATTGTACTTAGTATCAATATTCCAATGCAATTTAACAGAATAAGTCTAAGTATTGTTGAATTGTTATGAAGGATAGAGCAATAACGTATGGGGTTTTTGTTTCTTTGTTTGTTTGTTTGTTTTGTGGGTTTTTTTTTTTTTTTTGCCTACGGAATGTAGAATTCCTACACAATCAGTATTTTCCCCAATACCTCAGACTTATTTCAAAACATAATGTAAGATAGATTAATAACTATTTCTCAACATTTATGGAATTAGTATTTAATATGTATTGTTTTTATTTAAATGGCACTCATAGCATGGCAATTGTATTTTAAAGCAGATTGACAATGCGCAGTGATAAATTATCTTGAGTGTTTCAACTATAAACTGTAAACAGTACCCATGGAAGCTTACTGCAGCGCATCAAGCCTCCTGCTGTATAGAGCCCTTCATAATTTGCCTTCCAGGAATATACAGTGCATGTTCTTGGGACAGTTCCACTTGGCCCAATCCCATTTTCCAGTCCAGTGAGCCTAATGGCAGGGCTGAAATGAGATGTGTCTATGTGCTTTTGGTAATTACTAGGTATATGTTAATGAAAAGCTTCTCCTTGGCCTTCCACCAGCACTGTTAAGTGTGGCCGGTGATCATTTTTCCTGGTGAAAGAGAAGCCACCAACAGGGCTTGAACACCCTACAGGAGCACAAGAATATAGCTACTCTCAGATGAATCTCTCTGTATCCCTTTGCAATTGAAAACACTGGGAAGCTTAGACAATTCCTATAAACTCATCAGAAATAGTGCCCTTGTAACAAACTCAACTGGAAATAATAACCAAGTTATGAACATGTATGGCATTCCTCACAGTATTCCAATTATTATGACCAAAAGAAAAGTCAGAAATCTTAACAATCTGTACAATGGTATTCATTTAGGAGTACATATAAAACTTAGACTCATAAATCAATAAAAAAAAACCCATTACTGTCATGTGACACAAATCTACTAAGGTTAACTACTATTAAAGTTTTCAGGTGACAGATAATAATTTCAAGCAAAAATGGAGAGTGTAAAGAATATAAATAGAAAAACTGAGCTTAAATTTTACAGCTAGTTCTGGTGATCAGTTATAATTTTGATTGGTTCCCCTCACTAGGCCAGGGAGTTAACATTATCTTTAGAGAGAGCTCTGATAAATGATGCATTTTGAATACTAGAGATAAGATGGTTACTGTGCTGCTTGTGACGTAAAAGGTTTGCATTCTCTAAAGAGTTGTTATTTTTTTCCAAGAAAAAAGTGACTACATTATTTGCATTTTTTGCTATCTCAGCTATCTGAGAATTTGAAGATGTCTTAGTTTTAGGGTACCCCAGAGATGGTGTAAAAGACATTTCATAGAAAATGTCTTTATTTACACTTGAAAGGCATCCTTTATTTCATGGCTCTCCGGGCATGCATACAGACATACAGTTTACAAACCCATTCTTTTGTTGACCAAGTTGGGAATGTCTTCATGTAAAGAGAGTGTATAAGTTTATTCTCTCAGACTTCCAGAAGCCAGAAGCCCCCAAATGAGGAATCAATAGGCCTGTTCTTATGGGAAATCTCAAACAACAGCAACAAAATCTGTTCCAGGCTTTCCAATATTCTGAGGGTTGTGTTTCTCCTTGGCTCTCGTTAGCATATAGAATCTGCACTGGAGTCTTCAAATCACCCTTCTCCATGTATTCTATTTCTCTTGTAAGCACCTTACTGTGTTTAAGGCTTGCCAAATCCCTTTGTTTCATATTGGGCTTGCCTTTAATTCTGTCATGCAATATAGCCTTATTTTAACTAAAGTTATAAATGTTTGGAGCAAATTGTTCAAGCCATCATAAAGAGAGATTCAAATCAGAATAAAAGTGCCAAGAAATTCTTATGTATTAACTTACTGCTTATTTGATGTAAACACTCAGTTACAGACATAGTTTACCTGGATGCAGTGACTTTTCTCATGTATGTGTTCCCCAGAGTATTAGACTGAAATAATGTGAATATCAAGATGCATAATTTAAAGCATCCAATGATTCGGATGCTCTGCACACTCCTTGTATGGCTCTCAATAAATTCTATATAACTTTTCCATTTTTCTACTGTCCACAGTTGTGTGTTTAAAGAGGCAGGCTCACTGTGAGACTAACTTTTACAGGCGTCTTCAAAGCTGTGGGGTGTACCATAGCAAAGAAGTCACATTATAGTAATGATTTGTAATACTTGTGATATAAAGATACATTAATTATATCTCATGTATCATTCCTCTCTATTTTTCTTTTGTTTTTCTTCCATTAGCTTACATTCATGAAATTAAAGAACAGGGTAAGGACAATAAATGCCATTTTATATGGATAGTGTAGGCTGGGTTTGGTTATTTGTCACTAGTGGTAGAAAAGCAAGCTTTTATGTGTATTATCAAAAAACAGAATGATAAGAGAAGGGGAACTAATTTTGACACTAGTTTCCCTAAGCTTTATAACAGTTTTAGGAAATTGCTTATCTGGTAACAATAACAGATTTGAAACTGAGAGAAACAAAAACTATATCAGAGAAAAATAAGTTATATCTCTATTCTCTTTACAGAAAAATATTTTTCAAAATCTTTTCCAAAAACTGACTAGAAGATACAGCAGAAGTTAGAAAGTATCTTATGAAGGCATATTAGCCAGTTAATTGTTAAATATATTGTTTTGCAGAATATGTGTTTATTTGGTAAGTTAGATTGACAAGTGTATCCTGTTATTTATCTTGTACTAAATAAATATTTACATACTTTTGTGGTATTTCTATATATTTTACTATTATTATTTAAGTTTTTTCAATCTAGTCCTTATCATCCTCCTGATCTGTCCACCCTCCAACAGTTAGTCCCTTGTACCATTCCTCCTCCCCAGTCTCCAACAAGATACTCACACTCCCCCAACCCCTACCCAACCAGACCTCCCCACTTCCCAGGGCCTCAAGATTCTGGAATGTTAGGTACATTATCTGTCACTGAGGCCAGACCAGACATTCCTCTGCTGTATGTGTGTCAGGGGCCTCATATCATCTAGTGTGTGCTGACTGGTTGGTGGCTCAGTGTTTGAGAGATCTCAAGGGTACAGATTAGTTGAGACTGCTGGTCTTCCTATGGGGTTGCCAATGTTAAAAAAAAAAACAAGTCTGGTCCATATGATATTAACTAAATTTTTCATAACTTATATCCTCTTCTACTTTTATTTTTTCCTTTAAGATAAAGAAAATGAGAATAATCTTACATAAATAAGAGACTCATCTCTTGCAGAAAAGATTTAAAAACTATTGAAGATCCTGATATTTAAAAATCTATTGAAGATTCCTGATATTTAGATTTATTTTTCATTTTAGTACTCTTCTTTTCAAGAATTTCATATAAGACCACTTCATCTACATCCATCCCAGTTATTTTTATCTGTGATTTTCAAAGCCTCTAAGCCATTTCAATGATAAAGAACTTTTAAAAAAATATTTTATTAGGTATTTTCCTCATTTACATTTCCAATGCTATCCCAAAAGTCCCCCATACCCTCCCCCTCACTCCCCTACCCACCCACTCCCACTTTTTGGCGTTCCCCTGTACTGGGGCATATAAAGTTGGCAAGTCCAATGGGCCTCTCTTTCCAGTAATGGCCGACTAGGCCATCTTTTGATACATATGCAGCTAGAGTTAAGAGCTCCGGGGTACTGGTTAGTTCATAATGTTGTTCCTCCTATAGGGTTGCAGATCCCTTTAGCTCCTTGGGTACTTTCTCTAGCTCCTCCATTGGGGGCCCTGTGATTCATCCAATAGCTGACTGTGAGCATCCACTTCTGTGTTTGCTAGGCCCCGGCATAGTCTCACAAGAGACAGCTATATCTGGGTCCTTTCAGCAAAATCTTGCTAGTGTATGCAATGGTGTCAGCGTTTAGAGGCTGATTATGGGATGGATCCCCGGATATGGCAGTCTCTAGATGGTCCAACATTTTAAAAGTTTGTTTGTTTATTTATTCATTTTTATTTTATTCCTCTCATATACAATATACTTTCAACAGAGCTTGATAAAGAACCTTCAATAGCTAATGGGTTTAATTATTGTATGAAAACATATATTTTGTTGGACAACTCTCTTTCATGTTTTATCACCCCTTGGATTTTATTTCAATTTCTGTAAGAGGAAAAAGTGTTAGTTTGAATTCAAGTTTCATTGTTTTATTTGTCAAAAGTGTTATTTACATATTTCCTAAATCTTAAAATGTTTTGGCAAATTGTCACAGGTAGAAAAAAATGGATATAGTTGTTAATTAGGTTTTCTTTTTTTCTCTATCAATGTGAAAGTGTTTGTTATTTAGTTGTACCTGGGAATGATCTCTAGAAATCACTTCTTATCTGAGTTTTGTTGCATATACCATAGTTTTCCTATCTGCGGTCTTGCTTTTGTGTTCTCTTTATCTCTATATAATAACCTTTATCTCACTGAGTTGTCTCTGCTCATAGTTGTATAGAATCTTGGGAATATATTTTAAACCTTTCATCAGTTTTGGTACCATCTAAATATGAATCTCTATACATAGAAAGCATTAGGAAAACATTCATTATACTAATTATTTATAGATTTGGAAAGAAGTGTCAAGAGATGTGCTTTATTCAATGCAAAGCCACGATCAGATTTTTCTTTTAAAAAATTCTTTGAGATTATACTTACATTGTCCCTCCCCACTTCTCTTTCCTCCCTCTAAACTCTCAGCTACCCCTCCTAGTTCTCTTTCAAATTCACAGTCATTTTTATTGATTGACTGTTTTCACATTGGTGTCTGCATACGTAAATGCATCTATATGCCTAAATACAGATATACAACCTGCTCATCTGGTGGAATGCTAGTTGTGTATATATTTTCTTTGCTGTGGGTCCAGCCGCATCCATTTTTATTCTTATTCAGCTCTGTTGTACCCCTTTATAAGGACACTTATGTACAACTTTGATTTCTTATAGAATTGTATTTTCATCTCATCTCTTCAAACAATTATCTATAGACATTCTATAAGAGAGAGATCCTATTTGTTAATCATAAAAGTATCAGCACTACTATCAAACTTCCCAGGGCTTTATGAGTGTGCTGAAGTCAACATACTGAAGTGGGTAGTTTTGTTCTATGTGATGTGCAAAACCCGAAACCAAAGAAAAAGATGGCATTTTTTTTTTAACTTTTCTCTTAGTATATTCTTAAGAGTAGTAATCAATATGGATTTGGGTACAAAACTCAACTACTCAAATGCTTTGTTCCTTGATTTTTACTGCTCAACAATTCCTTTAGCCTTCTAATTCCATGGCACTTTCAATGTACCACAATCTTATCTTATATCCAACAGAAAGATTAAAAAGTAAGGTCATTACATTCTTTATACATTTTCATTGCTATTCAGTGAAAAAATTTCAAATGGATTTCTTTTGTATAGTATCATACAATATATTTTTTAAAGTATTCAGTCAGAGAAGATGCACTTAACCCTCAAGAGACTGGAGATCCCAGGAGTTTAGAGGCCTGGTTAGGTAGGGGGGTGGGGAGGTAGGGACATCCTTTTGGAGACAGGTGTCAGGGAGGAGGTATGGGATGGGGAACAGTCAGAGGGTGGACTGGGAAGGGAATAAAATCTGGACTGTACAAAAGAAAAAATAAATAAATTAAAATTTAAAAAAAGCAACATATGCAGTTGTGTTATAATTTCTTCTTCCCAGTGAGTGTTTCACAGGTTCAATTCTCTAGTTGCATATGTAGCAGAAGATGGCCTGGTCTTGCAAACTTTATATGCCCCAGTACAGGGGAATTTCAGGGCCAAGAAGTGGGAGTGGGTAGGTAGGGGAGCAGGGTGGCAGGAGGGTATAGGGGACTTTTGGGCTAGCATTTGAAATGTAAATGAAGAAAATATCTAATAAAAATTGAAAAAACAAAACAAAACAAAAAACCAACCAAACCAAAAAAAAAAAAAAAAAAGAATAGAAAAAGAAGAAATTGTTTAGCAAGGGCTTCTTTCTCAGCTCAGGTTAACAGTGTAAAATGGGCTTTCCCTGCCACTTCTCAACAAAGTATATGTGTGTGAGTCTTCAGTCTTAGACGTTGGTGTAGCAGCTACCAGCTTTGCAAGTAGCTGTCCAAGAATAGATTTGAAAGGATGATTTAGAAGGTGAAGAGGTGTTAGTTAAGAGATTTCTTAAACCACTTACTAGTTTATTTTCAAAATACATCTTTAAAGTAAATAATGAGCACTAGCTGTATCATTTACAGTTATGTATTATGTATCACTCCTTTTACTGATCATTAAAGGACACCATTTTCAATACTGCTTTATGAAAATTTTCAGAAATGCATAAAAGTTGTCAAAGTGATATTCCTCATTTTGTTATCGATATCTATATTTATCTTCTCTGATTTTACTGTATTGTATGGTCTTATGAAATATGGAAAGACTTCATTTGTTTCCATTTGGTTTTTATTATCTTGATTTTCTTTAAAAAATTTCACCAAGAAGCATAGAACTTGTAAAAGAGACAGTGGACACAGATTTATAAGACACAAATCTATATTATTCCTATGTAGAATTGTGACTTTACTTTTACTGAAAACTTGGGAAATGTGATGCAGATTATTGTACTGGTTGTTTATCAGCTAAGTGATTTCCAGATGAACCTCTCTAGAAGTAGGTATTACTAACTAGCAACCTTAACTAGATAGGTTCACAGTTTTATTTACATTCAGTTTTTTAAAATTAATCATTTTATTTATTTACATCCCAAATGTTGTCCCCTTTTTAGTTCCTCCTTCCAGAGTTCTTTAACCCATATGCACTCCCCTTTGCTTCTGAGAGGATGTCCCACCCCAGGACATCCCCCTTCCCTGGGGCATCAAGTCTACAGGATTAGTCTCATCTTCTTCCAAGGAAGACAGACAAGGCAGTCCTCTGCTACATATGTGCAGGGAGCCCCCATCCACATATGTTCTTTTTTTGGTCACTCAGTCTCTGGGAACACCTAAGGGTCCTGATTCATCGGCCCTGTTGCTCTTCCCTTAGCATTGCCACCACCTTCAGCTTCTTCATTCTTCTATAAACTTTTCCATAGGGGTCCTTGACCTCAGTACAATGATACTAACATCCAAGTTTTTGTTTTGCTTTGTTTTTAAGATTATATTTTAAAATTATCTTTAATCTTTTAAAAAATTTATTTTTGATTGGATATTTTCTTTATTTACATTTCAAATATTTTCCCTTTTCCATGTCTCCTCTCCAGAAACCCTCTTCCCATCTCTCTTCCTCTGCCTCTATGATGGTGCCCCCCCCCCACTCACCCACCTACCCACTCTTGTCCTCTCCCACTGGGGCATCGAACACCCTCAGGCCCAAGGGCCTCTCCTCCCACTGATGATCAACAAGGCCATCCTCTGTCACATATGTGCGCCATATGTCTTCTTTGGTTGGTGGTCCAGTCCCTGGGAGCTCTGGGAGATCTGGCCTGTTGACACTGTTGCTCCAGTCCTTATTCCCCTCCCGGTCTTCCCTCTTCCCTCCAACAGTTCCTCATCCCATTTCAACTCCCCCATCTCTAAGAGGATATCCCCACACCCCACCTACCCAACCCTCACCCACTCCCTGGGACCTCAAGTCTCTCTAGAGTTAGATGCATCTTCTCTCGCTGAACCACAACAAGGTATATAACTCTTTATTGAAACAACAGTATCAGTATTGCTAAAGTTAAATGTTGTTCTAGTTCTATATTCTGAGGCTGGCCATCAGGGTAGGTGAGACTGCCAATGCCGGTGCTTACCTGGAGTTAGCATGGGTTCATTTTTTTTAATACACACTACAATACCTTTTATGATTCGTACATTAGAATCTTCCAATGTTATTAATTATTGTAAATCCTCCAAATCTGTGTACATTTTTATTAAAGCATGAGAAATCTATGCAGAACTTGTGGAATAGAAAGAATATTTTCTCAAGGACAAATTCTTGAATCAATGAGAGATCGTGAACCATTTTTATTGACTGTCAATTACAGTTCCTTGATCAGTAGACCATGATTTCTTTACATGACTTCTAGATATTCATGCATTTAATGAGATTCTATTTGCCAGGGGGGAACTTAATTTATTTCTCCTTAGATTACCACAGTAGACAATATTATACTTATTAGAAAGTGCAAAAAGTTTATTTGTTTGCTTAATTAAGAGAATTAAATTTTATGTTTGAAGCATGCCATTGCATTTAGAGTGGATGCCTACCAATTCCTTTGTTGTTTGTGCAACATTGAGCAAGGTGACTAATCTCTCAGCTCTCAATACTTTTGTTATGGAGATTTTACTGTATTTTATTTCTTAAAACAAAGCTCCTTACCAGAGTTCTTTCTGAAAGTGGAAGACAAAATTTAACTCCTAAAATCATAAAAATAAATAATACATACAAGAAAGGATCAGTGCTAACCTAATCAGGTTAGTATTTATTATTATAGATTGTTCATTAGAATCACACCAATTTAAAACAAACAAACAAACAAACAAACACACCCCACACAAAACAAACAAACAAAAAACTTGGCCCTGATTAGAGAAGAACTAAGCCATAGTTTTTATGAAGTATGGTGTACTATGAGGAAGACGGCCTTTTATTGCATACTTCAGTGAGAATCCATACCCTAAAGAAGACTATTTAACAGAATATAATTTATTTGTTATTGGTTATTGTTACAAACTTAATTCTCCTATTGTGATCTTTCTGGAACCCACATTTTAGATGAAGTTATTGGTTTCCTTTCACCTACTAGTACCACTTGTCACAGTCTTAACTATTCTATTTCTTGATAACTTTAGATTGTGATCAGAGAATTTAGTGTGAAAGTTCATTTCTTTTTCATCCACCTGGGGTTTGAAAGGATGTAGATCTAACATAGATCCCCCCTCTGACCCTCACTGAGACAGAGTATGGTGACAATAGCAACAGCCTTCTCAGTATTGAGTAGAGAAGTTGAGGCACATAGCACAGGTGTTGATGCACTCAGGCCCTTGCAGGGGTTGAAGAGAATCAGCCTCATCACCAGAAGAGACTCTGAAAGGAAGGCAAGGATTTTCTTTTCTATTTCCAAGACTCGGTTTCTGATCATTTTATTTTGCCTTACCAAACCAAATATGATCCAACAAAAGCAACTGACTGCCCCTCTTTACATAACAGAGTGAAGATAATGGGGCAGATAGTTAGGAAGAAGAGAGCACTTACTCAACTAAGAAAAATTATGTAAATAAAAAGTATAATTCATTATAATTTTAAAACGGAAATGATAATTTATATTAGCTGAGTAATTTTATTCATTATTTAATGATGATAGTTTTGAGACCCCAGTACATAAAAATAAATCAATGCATTTGTTAAATAAATCATTTCATAATAAATAACATATGGCAACTTGCTTGAACGTATCTGCAGATTTGAATTAATTAACATAGTCTTAAACATGTCTTGTATCAAGTGCTGATAGTCTAGTCTCTCGTAGTGTGATGAAATTATTTTATTCATGTTTGCCCCAGGTTTCTCATTTCTACAACACAAATAATTGGCAATTTCAGCCAAGTGAGCCTTTTTGTAGAATAATATTATGGATGAAAAATTGGGTTGCATTAATTAGAAATGAAAATTTACTGAATTAGTCACTTAATCAAGGAGCAACTTAGTCCTATTTGTTCAGGAGTTAGACCAGCATTTCTGCATGAGCTTCACCTGGTGTACAGGTATATTTGAGTCTTCTGCATAGTCAGACCATTGGCCATTGTAGTGCACGATACTTTCATAATCACTGTAATTAGTGAAGTGACTATTTTCATGAGTACACTGGGATATTAAACACTGAGAAGATTCCATTGAAGTAAACTATTACTGTGAGGCATATTGGATTCCATATCATTTTATGGCACCAAGAAATTATATGTGTGGATGTGTATGGATGCTTCTGTGTACATAAATCAGAATAGGCTGCAGCCAATCAGTTTTAAGTGATCTAAAATAGAATGAATTGCCTTTACCAGCCTGGCAGTTCATATCTCAGTGTCTAGTAAATGTACTTTATCAGACAGCATCTCCATAACTAATAAAATATGATGAAATATTTATTATATTATCCACGTCTTAACGATGTTTAACCTGCTGGATTGTTAAAGTTAGAATTTCTGTGACATCAGACCTTTTGGAGTGTCACTTACCCTATTTTAACACATAAACATTTGAGTGTGAAATTTCCTCCATATTTCAGAGACATCTTATTGCTTTATGAAAACTATCCCCTTGGCAGCAAACTATCTTCTCTGTATGCTATGCTTTCAATCTACATAAACGAAACTACAAATTCACTGGAAGTCCTGTTAAGAGCTCTTCTGAGACAACTCTGGCTTTCTGGATATTGCTACCCTGAGGGACTTTGCTTAAATGACTGTGGTCCCACATGCAGAGCAGACAAAACTGTCTAACCTGGCAAGAGAAAGCAGGAGTGAGAGCTGTACTGTAGTGTAGGTTTTACAAATGTTTATTTCCAACCACAGAACTGTAATTTTAAACAATGTTATTTTGTTGCTTTGTTTCTCTTGTGGTATAATTCGGGTGTCAGCATCATCATATATGTCTTCAGTTTCATTTGATATCCATTTATTTTGTGTTGTCATTTAAGGAGTAGATTTGTATAGAATTAAGCTTTGTACTGCAAGTAATAACCTGGTAAATGAATAGCAAGTGCTTTTGTGTTGCTGAATTATTAAGGATTTTATATATTTGATTTAGTCAAGGCCCACAACATATTTTACAGATGCTTTGTAATTGCGTGTAGTACTTTTATAAGTCCTTAAAGGAATACAAATATCCAAAAAGTATTTTGTAATTGCTTTTAAGTCCATCTTTAAAAAAAAAAGACACAAAAATCTAACCTGTAATAATTAATTGCATCAACTTCTGACCAAATAGCAAGTGTGGAATATTTGAGTGTTTTTTATTTGTTTATTTGTTTGTTTTGTACTGTATGTGTCTGTAACAGGTAGCATGGTTCAAACTAAGACCTCCACTGAGAATGCAAAATTCCACAGCCCATATCAGAACCTGCATTTAACATGATCCATGGGGTTACCATCTACCCATAAAACAAAGGAAGGACTAACAGTTTTAGCAGAGAAGAGAATGAGAGAATGGAATTATTGTGTTTTGTTTCACTAAGGCAAATAAAACACTTGACTGTGTTAGAGTATAGTCAGATACCAAAGCGATATTTCCTAAGCTAGTCTGAGGGATGTTCTTTAGTTTTTCTTTTACTTGGGCATTATCAAATATTTAGTTCTTATTATATTTACCTTCAGCCTTCATGTCTAACATTTCAGTTGCCCACGCATAAATTTAGAAAACTAACAGAAGGTTGGGGCAAGTTTTAATCTAGTATCGTAGCAAACAAGCACTCAAACATGACTGATTATTTTATGTTTCATTGCTACCCCTACCCATGTTTATTCATAATAAATACAACAAATCTGTAGATATTTTGATTCTTAGAGAAATGAGGTAATGAAGCATGTAATATAGAACTGAAGTCTTTACCCAGAGTAAACATAGGTTGTGGATGTCAAACTGTCATGAGTATTAGGAAACATGTAAGCAATGTTATGCAAATTGTCTCCCAGATGCTTCCTCGTATCAATGTAATATTTTTGATTACATGTCTGAATGTCTACTGGCTAGGGATGAAATTCTAAAAAAAAAAAAAAAAAAAAAACAAAAACAAAAAACCTGGCACTCTTGAAATTTACAATTTCTACACTACAAAACACACACACACACACACACACACACACACACACACCACGTATCATAATGGAATAATGGTTTCAAACATAACACTTGCATTGTTACTATTGTTGATTTCAAGATGTCCTATCTTCTCTCCTGTAATTCAGTATTTGACCATGGTTTTGACCAAGGTAAAGCCATGCCATCTAATGTCTCATGCCACATAAAGCCATATTCATACTGAAATGATCCTTGTAATTTTCTCCTTTGTGACACATTATTGGACTAAAATTTTTGTTTATTGAACTATACCATTATAATTGGGCACCCCTATGGCTTTCTTTGTCAAGGAAACAAAACAAAACAAAACAAAACAAAACAAAACAAAACAAAACAAAACAAAACACCTGATACATATGCCTAAATTTTACTGTCTTCAGCTGTTCTCAATGATCCTTTTCCTTTTATTAAACCCCTCATTCCTAAAAGTTATCCTTATCTAGCCTAAGGACTTATGTCCTGGGAAACAATGAACTGCTCATTATATATAACATGCTTATTCTTTAAGTTTTTGTCTTTCTGGATTTGTTTGGAGTATTTTTCATCAAGGATACTTTTTCTTGCTGAATTCCTAATCTTCCTCTTATTGGTGCTAGGGAATCAAACCCAGGGCCTTTTATGCACCAGGCAAGTCCTTGGCCACTGATTTGTGCACTTTCACAAAGGGCTCTTTAAACCCCCATACTAACTACTGCCTTTCTGCTCCTTGACGCCTTCTGTCCTCATTTGTCTTTTCTCTCTTAACTTCTGTCGCCCTGCACCATGAGCCTTAGTTTGGCAGCAGTTTTTCTAGTATGTTAAACCACACACATCTTTACAATTATTAACCACACATGTATGTGTATACTAATGAGTCTCAGATTACTTGTATTTTACAAGTTTTATACATAGCAACTAGGTTCTCCCAGTTTTCCAAGTCAAACATCTCAGGCAATCTACTGTCCTGTATCACAGCCTTCATACAGATATTTGTTCTGCAGAGTCTTGCTTACAGTGTCTGGCATTTAACCTCACCAACAGATTCAATGTCATTTCCAGTATAGACCATCTTTCCCTTGGTATTAGTCCATCACAGTAGCACCTTGTCTTCATCTGCTTAACTCTAGACCTGCACTCTTCTGTTCATCTCAAACACTAAACCATACTATGGAAATATGTCACACCATTCTGCTGCTCATATTAAAGGGACACCATGTATTCCTTTAATTCTTTGAGAAAAATAAACCAAAGGGAGATAGTGACCCAATCTTACTATCCACTTCTGAACTGCATCTGTTACCATTTCTACCTATTGCTTTTCCTTTACACACTGGACTTTTCATACCTAAAGCACACCAGGCATTCTCCTTCCCAAGTTTTCAACAGTTGCATTATTTATTATTTTTCTGGTGTAATTTTGCCATTGTGTAGAGTGGCTTCTTGTTTTTAATTTGTATAGTTTCATAAAAATTCTTTCAGGTATAGACTTATTTCAACCCTTGAGTGAAAAATATGATTCTTATTGTACATTTGATATTTCCTCGTCCTTTAATACAATAAGGTGACTATAAATTTTATTTATTACTCTTGTCTATTTTGACAACCACTAGCACAGCAGATATTTGGTATCAGGGATTATATGTTTTGTTTGTCAGTTTGTTTATTCTCTACTGTTCTCCAAGTAGCAGGAAAGCTGCCTTGTGGCTATGAAAGACAATGAGTACTTAACAGATGAATCAATGAGTAGTTTACTAAGGAATGAATACATTCTTCATGCTTCCAGTATCACAGACCAATATACCAGTTTCTAATAAATTGTACAGACGACACTTCATCACATAAAATGCATTTTATAATTCTCCCTTTATATAAGTGTAGTCCCTTACTAGAATTCATACAAAAAAATCAATGCTGGGTCATAATGCTTTCAGTAGAGCAATGATTCTCAACCTTCCCATGACTGTGACCCTTTTAATACAAAACTTCATGTTGTATTAAACTCAACTTATGTATGTGACTCAAACCATAAAGGATTTTTGTTACTACTTCAAAACTGCAATTTTGCTAGTGTTATTAATCCTAAGGTAATATCTGTGTTGTCTGCTGATCTTAGGCAACACCTGTAAAAGGGTAGTTCCACAATCAAAGGGCTTGCAACCCAGAGATGGACTTCAGTAGAGTAACACATTTTGACTTGGAGAAACTGGAGTAATATTGCAGCCGCTAACTCAAATGTGAACTGTGATTGCAATTTATAGGAAACATTTGATAAAATGTTTGTGCTGTTATATATTAGAATATGAACAACCTGCCAGGAGACACTATTTTAAAACAAACAAACAAACAAACAAACTGTTTTTCCCTCTCCCATGAGATTTTATGTGTCAATAGTTTCTCAGTTATGAGTGCAGACTCATAAACCCTAGGATATACAACACACTTGGCACTGGGTTTTGTGTGTAGTTACCCATGACTTACTATGAGTGGAGAATACTACCCTAAGTAAGGTTACTGCACTTGAAATTTTCATTTGCAAAAAATAAATGCCACCTCATTCTCAAATCATGCATATGCTTTGTCTCATGTCTCACTTCAAAGAAAACTGTCATTGTAAACAGGAGATTCCTGATGTAGAAAAATATTTAGTAGGTGGATGGAAAGATGATTATACTTTTTGGTCTCACAAAAGAAACAGCTATCTAAGGACATTAAGAAACAACTGCAAAATGGGGGATTGAAAATTTGGTAATTTGAAAAACTCCTCAGTGATAATCTACCAAGTTTATGACTACACTGAGTATCTGTGATTTGTTTTCACTGCATTTAATCTTGTCAACTTAGGTAGCCGATGGAATACAATAAATGAATGAATTGGATAGTAACTCCAAGACTTCACCCTTTACCATTAGAGCGGCACTGCTTGTTTAAATACAGTATGCCTCAGCAATAGTCAAATACACCACGAATATTATGAAAATGTGACAATACTTGGTTAAATAATTGACACAGTAAAATTGCATTCTTATAAGTATGCCAGAAATTCAATCTGCATACTTCTGAAAACATAGAGCTGTGTTTAGTAAAAGAGCAAATTTCCAACCACAACAATAAAAGCTTAGTTACTCACAAAGCTCTATCACCTAGGGCTTTGCCATTGTTGTGAACATATTAAAGACTGAATGGGCTCGAAATGTACCCACCTCAATTATTTGACTTTGGTCATTGATGGTAAATGATGAACCTTTTATTGAATTATCCATAATTTAAATTTTTAATTATATTTTAGTGATGGTTGTTTTCTTTCACTTATTTACTTTTAGAAACAGAATCTCACTGAATGATAAAATACTAACTTTGAAAATACAGGTAGCAAGATGACAGGTCATCAAGAGGGAATTCCAAATGTTATGCTACAGCAAAAGGAGTTCAGACACCAATCTTTTATCAAAGAGAATCTACACGACTTATCTTCAGAATTGAAGCAAATAATGAGAAGAAAACGACTATCTCTTTATTTCCTAGTTTTGAACACTTCTGAACTATGTAATTGCCAAGAATTTATTGACAGAAATATTGCATGAACATTTGCAAAGAACTATTATGTGAGTGATATGGCTTACACTGGCAGAGTTCTAACCTGAATGTTTGTAAGTCTTCTGGTCCTACATATTTCTCTTTGAAGAAAAAAAATATCTAAATTATTTTCTAAAATTTCTTTGTGAAGTTTGGGAACTGCTATTGCTTGGCTTATTTCCCTTACTGAAAATCTACAGAAATCTAATAAGAGAGAACTAACATTTGTAGTGTCTATTTTTTCCCTAAGGATTTCCTTTTCTGACACTGTCCCTTGTGATTTTTCTTCTCTGAAGCTTCAACACTGTTTACTTTTTTTTTTCTTGGATTCTAAGAAACCTCTTTCTTGATAACAGCCCTTCTGATTCCACAGCTGTCAACTCTTTCTTCTGTTCTGTACATCAGAAATGTTTTAGGGATGTCTGTTATGGTATCTCTTTCTATCTTGCATTTTACTGATGTTCTTGCATAAGCTTTGTAAGTTTCCTGAGTGTGCAAGGCAGGGGCATTTTAACTCACCTAAGTTCTAAGCTAATACAAATTTAGCTACAACTTTTCACTTATACATGTTAAGTATGTATTTATTGGATAAAATTATGATCCGGTGTTGGTTCTTGTTATTAAAATGCTGATAACATCCTTAACGTTGTGTACATCTAGTAGTACTTAGTTACATCTAATCTGTTTAAAATGAAACATTAATCCAATTAATATGAGCTTTTAAAACAAAGTGATTTTGTATTTTTCTTTTTTGCTAAAACAGTGTGATTCGTATGAATTGACTTCTTAATGTTAAACTGTTGGGGCCATGCATTGTAGATACACTCAGCAGCTATTCCTCCATTCAGATCTTTGTATTCAGGGAAGGGCCCACAGAGGTCAGTTAATAGGTCTTTATGGATTTGTAGAAAGGACATATCTACTCCAGCCCTTACAGGAGGTTATCTATTTGTTGTTAAAAGCTCTCCTTGGGTTTTCAAAAGCACCCTAGTAGATACTGAGATGGTTTACTAAGGAAACTTTAAACTGTCACACCTCCACTGTAGTTAGATGACAATTAGCTCAGCCATAGAAAGAATGTAAAACGTCCACTCTAGTTGTGATTAAGACCATTTTGTTAATAAAATAAGATCAAGAATATAATCTCATTAAAAAAAAAAAAAGAAGCCAACACATCAGAACACACAAAAGATGGAAATTTGTGTTGCTTCCTTGTCCTTGTCTGAGAAAGGCTTTGAAAGTTTATGATGGTTAGTTCAGTAACTATAAAATATATAACTGATATCTACTTTTACTACAAAAAGTGGCTACCTGCTTCAGGTTAGACTACAAGGAATTCTTGAATCTTAATCCACTATTATAAAGCAATAACTTTTCTTCCAGTATTAAAATATCTTCAAAACTATTCAACGATGAGAGAAAAATTCCTGATTTATTAAGTGCAATTGGTGAATGCTAACTTGTATATTTAACATGATATGCATCACATTGTTTTGGCATATGTACATTGACATCAAATCTACCACAAAGGGAATATATCACCACTGTACGATTAGAAGATCTGTAAATGGCTTTTATTATTTAAATATTTCAGACATTTTCTAACATACAATGGGCTATTTTATAGTAAAGATAATGTTATTTTAAAAGGGAAAAAGCATGGGTATGGTTGTAGAATATACTTTTATTTAAATTTGTATTTATTTAATTTGTATGGTAGTTCTGGGGTCAAGTGACACGAGTTTAAATTGTGACTAGAGGAGGATGTGATAGCACATACTTTTAAAGCCAGCAATCAGGGTGATAGGCAAGAATATGATAAGCAATAGTATATATTTAGTACTAAGCTATCCAGGAACATATATATAGACATATATACATATATACGGGAGAGAGAGAGATAAAGAGAGAGAAAAAACGAGAGAGGGAGAGAGGGAGTGAGGGAGAGAGAAAGGGAGAGAGAGAGAGAGAACGCTCCCACTCTTGAACATACATCTCTTGATATATATGAGTCGGAAATAGTACCTGAACTTCATACAAATAAGGATTAAATAAGGACATAGACAAAAGAATGAGAGCGTGTGGCATAGTAATGCTTAGTCAATATTATCAAGGCCATATTAATTTTATCATGGGAAGGAGGCATAGCATATTTTACAATAATTGAGCCACTTATATAACAACACAAGCTTATAAGTGATTAACAGTTTCATTATAAATGTAGTCAGTCAAATGGAGAGAGGTCACTAGGATCCTCAGGAAATGAGTTGGGGAGATAAAGCTTGAACTAGATAATACAGGGTGAGGCGATTGGAAAAGGTGCTTCCTTTCACTTTATGATGAGGTGACGAAAAGAGTAAAATTTGCAAAATGGAAATTGCCAAGATTTAATGAAGCACAGCCTAAAGTCCAGCGTTGCTCGAGAGATATTTTCTGTTTAGGGTCTAATAAGGAAAACACACAAGGATAGGCATATTTGCTCTAATGTTCAAATAATTTACTCAGGTCTCTCTTCTCTATTATCTATCTTTTTAAAAAATTAAATAATGATCTCAGATTTGGTCTTGTGGGATTTTGATATTTAAGAACATTTTTTGGTCAGGTTATGTAGATGAACCCTCTAGATTTTAGTCAGTAGTAGGTACTGCAGTGAAACCCCCAGTCTTTTTATTAAGAATCTAGGGATACTCTTTTTATAAACTAGCAAAATCTGAATGTATGTGTCATATACACTAGGATAAAACGTGGTCTATAATGCTATTACATTGTTTGTGCTCGTTAAATATTCATGAAACACACTGAGCTCTTCTTTCTTCCCCATTAACATGTTTTTAAGCCATAATACGGTTGCATTACTAACATCTTTCCTAAGAGATGGTCCAAAATGTTGACTTTCCTAGAAGAAAATATTGACTGCAAATTTCGCACACAAAATTAATATGGATGTCACAATCTATCCTACTGTTTTCAAAGGCACCTTTTCTTATACTTCAAAGGTTTTTATTGTAATGATGTCAAAAGAGAAATTAATTGAATGGGTTAGAGTTTATTTTGATCATGCTTATAACTGGGGCCAAAATATCAGCCATGAACAACTTCCTCCTTCTTTCTTCATCCAGCATCTCCTCCTCTTCCTTTTTGTCAGTTTTTCCTTGTTATTGCCCTCTTCCTTCTGCATTGTAATATATGAATGTTCTAGTTGAGTAGCAATTTTATTCCATTCTTAATAGTATCATTTGAGGTCTCTAGAACTTTGCTCTAACTTCATTGCCTAGAAGTTCAAAGATTTGAGTCTGGTTTGTGAAAATAAAACTTTGTGCCTACTATTTTTGTCTCAAATTGCCTAAGAATTATGGTATACTATAATACAAATACATTCATTTTTTGTTTTTTTGGGTTTTTAAAAATATTTTTATTAGGAATTTTCCTCATTTACATTTCCAATGCTATCCCAAAAGTCCCCCATACCCCCCCACTCCCCTACCCACCCACTCCCACTTTTTGGCCCTGGCATTCCCCAGTACTGGCTCATATAAAGTTTGCAAGTCCAATGGGCCTCTCTTTCCAGTGATGGCCGTCTAGACCATCTTTTGATACATATGCAGCTAGAGTCAAGAGCTCCGGGGTACTGGTTAGTTCATAATGTTGTTCCACCTATAGGGTTGCAGATCCCTTTAGCTCCTTGGGTACTTTCTCTAGCTCCTCCACTGGGGGCCCTGTGATCCATCTAATAGCTGACTGTGAGCATCCACTTCTGTGTTTGCTAGGCCCCGGCATAGTCTCACAAGAGACAGCTATATCTGGGTCCTTTTAGCAAAATCTTGCTAGTGTATGCAATGGTGTCAGCGTTTGGAAGCTGATTATGGGATGGATCCCCGGATATGGCAGTCTCTAGATGGTCCATCCTTTCATCACAGCTCCAAACTTTGTCTCTGTAACTCCTTCCATGGGTGTTTTTGAAACACACTCATCTTCAGTAGGTCTGAAAAAAATCTAGTTGTACTTCATTCTATATATTGCTTCTCTGAGATGCAGTTTAATATAGTTTCATGTTTTTTATTTCATTAATTAATTTATTTATTCACTTTACATCCTGATCATAGCTCCCCTCCCACCTCCTCTCTTCCCAGAGGCACACTAAAAACCCCTTACCCATCACATCCTCCCCTCTCCTCAGAGAAGGGGAAGTCATTCAGGTATACCACCCTGCCCTGTGACACACAGCTGCAGCGGGAGTAAGCCAGTCCTTTCCCACTGAGGTTAGGCCAGGCATTCCAGCTAGGTGAAGAGTATCCCATGGCAGGTAACAGAGTCAGAGACAACCCCACTCCAGTTGTTAGGGACTCACATGGAGACCAAGCTGCACATCTGGAATACATGTGTAGAGGGGCTAAGTTCAGCCCCTTGGTTGATGATTCATTCTCTGTGAGCCCACATGGGCCAAGGTTAGTTGATGCTACAGGTCTTCTTGTGGTGTCCTTGGCCTCTCTAGCTCATGTTTAACTTGTTTTTTAATCATCATTTCATTAGGTTTTTTAAGTCAAATTTTGAAGCTTTTATATTGATTCATTATTTATGTCAATACAATAAAAGAGCAATTATTATGTGACCATATAAGTCCTATACTATAATATATTGACTTTTAAATATCATTCAGTCATCAGGTATATCTGTGGTAAGCCTGATACTTTTAACATTTTTTTTTCATGAACGGTGAAGCAATCAGGACTCAGAGAAATTTAAAAATGCACAAATGAAATAAAGTTAGTTTTTTTTATTTTTTATTTTTTTATTTTTTTTAGAAAACAGAACCTCCAAATATGGTTGTTAACATATTTTGGTGTAAATACTTCTACATTGACATCATTTGAATGCTTCCTAAGTGGCCATAGGCTGCCAATATTATGGCTTGCCAGTCTGGTCAATGCTCTTTAATTTTCTTTTTTAACATTAAAATAAAGAAGAAATTATATTAGCCACGAAGGAAGAACTCGTTCTGTCCCATTGACTAATTGGCATTGATAAATCAGCTGCATTCGTATTACAAGAAGACAGTATAACAGATTGATGCTGAGTTGCTCTCTCTAGGAATAGAGCTGAGGAGAACTCAGCACACCATCTGGAAGAGACAATGAGAGGTGGTAAATTTCATGCAACAGGGAGAAGGGGAGGGCACTTTTCAGATGCCACATATCTGAGCTGACACTTTGATGTGTTCAACTGTAATCTCTCCTGTCAAAATATTTTTTTCTTTCCCTATACTTGGTCTAATGCAATCAGACGACAGTGTGGAAGACTGCCACGTTCTCTTAGTTTGAGATTTCTCTTGGAATAAGTAACAAAGCCAAATGGTGTCCAGATTGTAATGTCACAATTCAAATGGTGAGTTAAAAAAGAAAGAAAGAAGAAAGGAAGAAAGAAAAAAAGAAAGAAAGAAAGAAAGAAAGAAAGAAAGAAAGAAAGAAAGAAAGAAAGAAAGAAAGAAGCAATACTGGCTTATGTAAATATTTACAATCTGCTATATCCTTTTTAATAAAAATTTGAAAATCTTGTATAATAACTCTTTTTTAAAACTTTTATTAATCACAGTAACACTTTATAACTAACTGTAAAAGAATTAGTGTGTTTTAAATTTTTAGTTGACAAAATTAATGAATACTACATCCATTTGTTGACCTTACTTAATTTTTATCTAATGATAACATGTTTCCTAACATTTTCTAAAAAGTTCCCCAAATTAGAACAAATTTATGGAATAATGACTTTGAGTGAGATAAAGATTGATAATTGTTAGGTGGAAGTTCATGTTTATGATTACAATTAACATTATTAGTATCATTACTATAGAAAATTTAATTACAACTTACTAAAATATTCTAAATTACCATGAAAACCTATAAATACTTATTCAATTCAAAATGGCATTCATTTTCTTACTAAAGATTTCAATTCTTGACAAAAGGAATATTTATGTGAGACAAAAACTCACTGTATAACTGTCCCTGCTTTGCCTAGAAAACTCTTTTATGCCATGGTAGTCTTCACTTCAGAGATCTGCCAACATAATATAAGTGAATGTATTTGCCAATATTTGCTTTACTTTAGATGAAAATGAGAAATTTTAATGTTTGCGCTAAACATTTCTTTGAGTTAATTCAGAAATTATTTTATTAAAAACCTAAGACTATTAAAATGATTATGATTTATGATATAATTCATAAACAAATATTATTTGACAGTAAATATTTAAAATTTGATGATTATAACATTTATATAATTATGAGTTTATTTCCAAAGAGACTCAGGGTATTAATAAATTTGTATCATTTATTAGTAATACAGTTGTGCAATAATTTTAAAATATTCAATCTGTTTGTATGAAATGCAAACAAATACAAATATATGTTAGATGGAAACTAATTCAATAAAATGGATTTCCTCTGAGTCATATAAACTTAATCTCTGTAGAAATTTAAATAAAAAATAGATATAATAGTTGGATTCAATCATAAAATTTACCTATTAAATAATTTATATTAGATAAAATGTATAAGATAACAAAGGATGTGGTAATAGAGGCTAATGGGACTCTATGTTATCCAGGTTGGCTCGGTGCTCATAGTGCTCATCATTTACTAAGTCTGGGGTCACAGGCTCAAACCACCTCACTTAATTAATTAATTAATTTTAGAGGGACAAGAAATTTCTAAAATTGTTATGGCCACATAAGTCTTGCTGATAAAAACTGTAAGACAATGCATTGTGCATTATATCTTAGCAAAGCCTCTCATTTTTTAAAAAAAAGTAAAAGCCTTAAAAGACTATAATATCTATAATGAATTGAAAAGTTATTTGAAAACCAAAGAAGAACCAATTATGGAAACTAGATAGGAAAAGATAATACTAGTGGACTGGCAAATAATAATTACAGGTTTCTCAAATAAAATGATCTTTTTGAGAAATATTGAATTCATTAAAGGCTACTTCATAATTGGAGTAATGCTATTTTGTAATGTAATCTCCCTTGCAATATATAGAAATTTTCTAAAAATATTAAAAATGTATCATAGGCACGTATGAAAGCCTCAAAGATTAAATAATATGTTTGAGATGCTATAATGTCATAAGTGAAAATATAGATGCATATTTCTATTTTCTTTAAACATATGATTCTTTTTTCACATGGTTATTCAACCTAAGGGTGCTCTCTCCTATTTTAGGAATATTTTAATTTTGTTAATTACTTGGCTATAATTTTAGTATCGAGAGTTTTTCTGGAAGTAGGCCCTTTTTTTTCTACATGCCTCTTAGGAGGCATTCTGTTTTCATTGCCAGGTTTCTTGATGGAGTTTAGTAATTTTAAAGTTTAGAAGAGGAGGTAGTGTCTTCTTACATCCTTGCTATGTTCATGGCTTAAGATGCTGTACTCAAGACAGATTAGCAGAAACAAAAAAAAATACTCAACTTATTTAACAAAATTTTAATCAAACACAGAAGAGGTGAGAAGTGAAGATTGAGGGGTATTTGGGCTTGACAGTAAGAGGGAAGTGTTAGAAAAGCATGATAAGACAAATGGGTATAAAATAATCATCTAAAATTTGTCAAAGTGGTCTCTGTTTCTCTATCTACAAAAATTAGAGTGTTTCTTCTCTCATCAGGTTTAGGGAAAACATGCCACCTAAGCTTTTGTTCAGAGAAGCTGGACCATGCAAAGCCAGACAGGAGTGTCTGCTTATACTGATGCGTATATTTGGGTGTGCATGTCTTCAAACTCATGAAAAGCAAATATCATGCCGGCCTGTTTCTTACCTTACCTTTGTCCTTCAATATTTAAAATTTCATAATGTGTAATTTTGAGCAGTTAAGGTGTCTGAACATAGTTACAGCACTAATAAGAAACACATTATTACATAAAATTTTGGATTTTCTATTCAGGATATCTCAATACTTCTCCATTTCACATATTTGTGTATTATGTCACCTCTTAATGTATAACAATATTTTCTATTTAACTAGATTTCTCTCCTCTGAATAGCTTGCTGTTCAATCCCGTAGGATTAACTCGTGGCAGATAAAAAACATTTTCTTTCACTGGATTTGTGTTCATATATTATCATAATTTTCTATTTCATACCTTTCCATGTCTGAAGGAATGTAGCACATTACCATTACAAAAACCTCCCGATAAAGCTCAATTGTACTTTCAAGTGAACACAAACCTAAGATTACCATTAAAAGACAGCCTCTTCACAAGGAAATGCTTTGAATGGATTGAAATTCACCAAGGAGCAGAGGTTCTGTAATAGAAAATCTGAGGAGTGAGGGGGAAGTTGATGGGAATTGCTTTACAAGTATCTTTAGAACCTGATTTGAGTTAAAATTACTATGTTGATTGCTACTTAATGATTTAGTCGCAAAACACTTAATATAAACTTCACATAACCTAGGGCATTTATTATATTATTGACAAATGAAGAAATTAAAACTCAGATGTTCAGAGAGTTATTGAAGGAAATGTGTGTTTGAATATCTCTATGACTTGTTCCCAATGATATATATTTTATTTATTTTCTAATATTCTTTTTATAAAGATTTTGGAGAATGTATTTAGCCCTGGATAGAACACTGACTTGTTCTTGAGTGTTTAAGCCATTAGATCTCATAGGAGATATGGAATACAAGACAAGAAACATATATCATGCTCACAGTTTTATGATTTACCATGAGATTATAAATATCTTTGTAAAAATATGAAATTCTTTATTTCCTAGTGTGTATTCTTATGAGATTCATTGGATTAATATTGGGTACACTTTATTTTTGGGATAGGTGAGTTATATATAGTTTGGATTTTAAAAATTAGAATCTGAGTATGGTAGTGAACATCTTTAACCTCAACACTTGGGAAGTGGAGAATGGCAGAGCTCAGAGTTCAAGACCAACTTGGTCTACATAGCAAGACCCAGGCCAGTCATGGCTTTGTAATCAAAGACGTTATCTTATGCTGAGTTCCCAGTTGACTTCGGTTATTTTTATACCTGTCTGTTTTATCAAATCTTCTTCCCAACTAAGTCCATTTTTACTTCCTTTGTTCTCTTTTAATATTTAAGGCATTTTTTGACACTGGAAAGTGAGTATCTACTAATTAGCATAAACATAGATGTTTGGCCTATTGTAACATTGAAAATAATATGAAATCCTTATATAATATGCCCAATGTGTCATGTTGCTTTTCATTTCAATATAAACTCCTGTGAAAAGTTTAGTATTATTATTAATCTACTTCACAGCCTATAAAGCCATTGTACATGGCCACACAAATAACAAGGTGTGGTAAATCTTAAGGATATGATGCTGTCTTTTACTCGAGGCAAAATGCATGTGTTCAAAAGCATTCTGAATGACAAAAGCAAAGAACAAAATCTTGGGGCTAAATGAAGAAGCTATTTTGCTGTGTGGTTTGCAAAATATTATTGTCTTACAAAGAAGTTTGAAAATTGAGGTTGCTTATTCTATATGCAAAGAAAATATGAGAGAAAAATGAAGCAAAATTTTTCAAATTTTAAGTGTTGAATTCATGGAATTATTTTCTAAATTAAAAAAAAATCATTTTAGGATTAGTTGTATGGGCAAGGGCAAATAAACACTACAGGTAGATAACACGCAAGTATGAGCAGCTCTGGGTGTTTAAATTTTACCCTATGCTTTAACCAAATCTAATGCATATGAATAGGCAGTAAATATATAAGAGCCACTCATGGAATAGGACACTCCCTTTTTCCAGGATAAACTTTGGCATGCATTATTGCCCATGTAATTGCCATTTCCTGATGAAAACAGCGGTTTCTTCGAAGGCATTTAACAGGAGCCAAATTTTTAATGCCTCTTTTGGCATTCACCTTCATAGTCTCTAGGCACTCTGCCATTTCAGTCTGAAATAATGAAGGATCGAGAGGAAAGATCTTTGTAAAGTTCCAGGTCTCTCTAGGTTGAAGCCATCAGGAGTCCAAACAAATGACTTCAAGGTTGCCAAAGATGAAAATGAAAAGGTTTATAGCTTGTTTCCCCGTCTAAGACATAAAATTGCATCTATTTATGATGTCTACCTCCCCCCCACACCCTGATCTATAGCGTGAAATCACTCCCTCAAAACCTGTCTAATAAAGACTTAGCTCTTCCTGAAATCCTCTGAATGGAGCCGAAGAAAACAAAAGCAAAATAAAATTCCAGATACAGCCATAGTGCAATTACATTGGAAGATTCAGTCACTAAAGCTAGGTATTCCTGTGAACTTCCTCAGGTTGGGTGATACTCCTATCCCAGTCACGTTTGTAAATGGGTTGGAAAAGTAGAAAGACTTCCGTAACTTCGGATATTTGTAGTAATATTTAGTGACATTCTTAAGTATTGGTAATTGGAAATAAGCTCATTCATTAATAAAGACTTGAGCAGGTGCTCTCCCTATGTTACCATGGATAGCCTGGACATCTTGTGGTAGCTAAGGCTGGCATCAAATCTGCAGTAATTGTTCTGCTTCAGCCTCTGGAGGCTGGGAAAAGGATGCACTACCACACGTCCTAGCCTAGCATAACATTTTTTTTTTAAATGAAGCAATTGTATTTTTGTTTTTGGTATATAAATAACTTGGTAGGTATAGTTGAGTTAGGCTGGGTGAGTAGGTTAATTCATAATTTTTGTTTTTTAAGTTTAAAACTGTTCAGCAAATCACAAACACACACACACACACACAACCATTGCTTAGTGCAACAGCTTTTTAAAAATCTAGAAACATTTGACTATTATATATTTCTATATTCTAATTTCTTATAAACAGAAATTATTCTGAGATGAAATGTCCTTACTGATTTATGAATAGCGAGCTTGGAAATTTCAAGGAAAATATTTCTTACTTTAGTTGGCTTGAAAGACATCAGGTTAGAATTTGAATTTAGAATTGTGCTCATTTGAAAACATAAACTCTATTAGAAACCGGTGAGAAGGGTAAATATTGAAGCTATTTTTGATAAACATTTAAGGCATCTGTATATTTAGAGTTCATTTTTGTTTTATGGTCCATATTCTGATTTCTGTTGACAGTTGCATTCTATTTGAGTTTTAGGAAATGGTCTTAAAGCTCTACTGTGGTTTCTTCCTTCCTCACATGCTTTGCCTCTCTTATTGAATGTCTGCTGAGCCAGTGGCTTGAGTCATGAATATGGAAGACACTTTCAATCTAGTTACTGCCAAGGGTGTACCAATTCAGACACCTAATCTCAAGGGCTTACACACATAGAGTGTCTCTACTTATTTTTCCATTGCAGAATCACTTGTGATTTAAATGACTTCATTATTTATCACCTTTAACTAAATGATCATTCTAAGGACATTAGAATTACTCTGTTCCATGCATTATGTCTATGTTTCCAACCAGTGCTGTTAGAAAGAAACTCTGAAATGAACTAACCACTGTACTTTCTATACAGCATTCTTAGAAATTTGTTTGATTTCCAATCTTGCATCTTGCCAACATCACCTACCTTGGTACCTTTTCCACTCTTACTTTAACATCCAGTCATTCTCCCTTTAAATTTCCTTCCTTCCTTCCTTCCTTCCTTCCTTCCTTCCTTCCTTCCTTCCTTCCTTCCTTCCTCCCTCCCTCCCTCCCTCCCTTTCTTCCTTCCTTCCATCCTTTCTTTCCCCTCCCTCTCCTTCTCTCCCTCCATTCCTTCATTTATTTTTTGTTTTGTTTTGCGATGGAGTCTAACTATACAGTCCAGAATGTAGCTTCCAAAGGAAGAAAACTATACTATCTGCTTTTTTCTCTGTTAGTATTTTAATCCCTAGCACTACTAGACTAATAACTTCATCCCAATGTTCTTGGTGAGTGGGTATGTGAATCCAAGTGTCCACAGAAGATCTTGAAGGCTCATTAGTCTATTGGAATTATGAGATATTAATCATGAATTATTTCCTCTCCTGCTATATATCGCACACTAATATACATCATAGTGTAATGGGCTTGTCCAGTGTGAGTTCTCTCTGAAGCCATTTTCACTTTCCAGTGTTAAAATCAGAGTCAGTAGTGTATCTAAGAAAACTTAATTAAAATATATGTTGACTTTTCTTTTCTCTTAAAATAACACTTTCCCACCGTCCTTGACATTTATTAAACAAGATCTGCAACTGAAATCATTTATGTAAGCATTTGAACGGGGATTTATATTTTTATATTGGGAAACTAGTTGAAAGAATGTCTTGCAGTTTAAGGGATTGGAGTTGGAAGAGTGTGCTTCGCCATTGCTTGACTGAGTTTGGAAACGACTTAGGGATATCTGTTTCTCTTTTGTGTACTCTTTTCATTAATGTAACATGATCTGAACATTGTGACATGCCCTTTAAGCTCAGCTTGACTGGCACAAATCCACAAATGTGCTCTGTCTCTGACAGCAAGTTGCCAAAGCATTCAGTCTCATCATGACAAATCTCATTATTATTTATGCTATGTGAGTGCACATTGGTTTTCATTCAAGGCTAGCTCCCACAAGACTTGTTTTGTTTTGTTCCTTTCCCACCCTTGAACAGTAATCATTGCATTTTACTTAAATTCTGCAGCTTGTCCACAAACTTTAATCTTACAAAAGTCTTGGCTGATAACTATTGGCTTATTATAGATAAATGTAAGGACATGGTTATCAGTACACATCACTGTTCAAAACTTGATTGCTTATCTTACAGGGTGTTTTTTTTTTAATGTTGCTATGCTATTCTGCAGAATATCATGCTCAGGTAATAATGTTCATTGGTTCTGAGGACAGTCAGCTTAAAGGAATTGGATTTTAATGTATAAGGTGACCATTCCAGGCCATGATTATCTACAAGCTGAAAGAAATACTGATGTGGGCATGTACTTACAAAACTTTTTCAGAGTGGATTAATCCCTCATGAATATGGAAGGGATTATAACATATCCCCTCTGTGAATGAGTAGTGAGGAGTAAGAACATACTCTTTTCAGGGTTTGAGCCAGTTCTGTCTGTATATAGATTCTTCATTCTAATTAGTTTGACAGGTCACATTGCTCTGTATTGCCACTTATAACCACTAGTTAGCGAAATGGAAATATTCCTTAGAAATTATTACCATTGTTCATGTGGGAATTAGATTCCTTAATATTAATTCTTAACAGAGAGATGCTCAAAGGCAGTATATAGCAGTGAAACTCGGTAGGAATTTTAACTTCTCTGCTGTTAAATTCCTGAATTTTCAAAATTAAAGACTTTGGATTTGTCTTTTTTTTCTTGTACTGACATATTTTATAGAGATACGACCAAGTTTGTGTTCTTCAGAGAATAAAGTAATGTGGAATGTATTTACATAGATTAACACAAGTTGTATGGTACTGTTTCATTCAACAAGTACGTTATCAGTATTATATTTTTAGATATTAGATATAAATATATTAGATAGAAATTAATGAGAAATAGTAGCTTTCCTTGAGATCATGCAGTTGTCCTTACTAGAAAACTAATTTTCAGGGCATCCTATAAATCCCCAAGAATGTGTCTGTTTTCTGTTGTTCTGTAATGAATCACAAGGCATAATGATGCAAAACCACATACATTTATTATGTCACTCTCATGGGTTGGAGCCACAGGAAGAGCCTGGCCAGGCTTTTTCATCAGAGTCTCCTAAGGCTGGAACCAAGCTAACAGCCAGCGCTGCATTCTCATTGGTAGTTTCCTTCTTCCAAGCTCATTAGGGCTGTTGGAAGAGCTCAGCTCCTTGCAGTTAGAGAAGCAAAGATCTGCTTTCTAGCTGAGCTTGGAATAGCTCCCTCTCACATCCTAGCTATGGATATTCTCTGGGCAGTTTCCAGCATGGCTGTTTCTATGTTGAATATTTTCTACTTAAATCTTTTATTAGATTTACTTATTTTTTGTGAGTCAGTGCATGTCATGGTACATGTAGAGGTCAGAGGAAAACTTGCAGGCATCCATTCATCCTTTCCACCATATGAGATTGAACTTACTCTGTCTGTCACACCTGGCAGCATGTGCCTTTACCTGCTGAGTTATCTCTGTGCTCCCATTTTTAGACTTCTAAAGGGCTCACCAATTAGGTCTTGTCTACCCTAGCCAATGTCTTTTTCCCCCCTACTATAAATCAACTACTTAGAGATACTAATTACCTTGTCAAATCACTATATAACCAACAAAAAGAATATAATCATGGAAGAAACCTGTATTATAATTACATAACATGCTGATCCCATACATATTTTATTGGGAAGACAGTTGGCAGCTAGCTCCAAACTGCCTTATGTAAGCACTATAAAAGCTTAGTACTAAAAGCTTACTACCAAATAAGAAAGGTAGTCTAATGACTGTCTCAACTTAGAATCCATCTCATAGTGTGGTACCAAGGCCTGGCACTACTCTGTGATGATGTGCTTTTAGAAGAAAGCCTGGCATGGCTGTCCACAGATAGGTTCTATCAGCAGCTGACTGAGACAGAAGCAGATATTTACGCCCAACCATTGGACTGAATCCTTCCCCTGCAGTTGAATTAGAGGGGTTGTTGAAGAAGCTGCGAGGGAGAGCAATTCCATGGGAAAACCAGCAATGTCAAATAACCCAGACCCCAGGGAGCTCCCAGAGAATGAGCCACCAACCAGGAGCACAGGTCTGAGGTCCATGGCACATATGTAGCAGTGATCTGCCTGGTGTGGCCTCAGTGGGGGAAGATGCACTTAACCCTTGAGAGACTTGAGGCCTATGCGAAGAGGGCCTGAACACTCTCTTAGAGGAAAGGGGGAGAAGGAATTGGATGAGGAATTGTGAGAGAGAGAACCAAAGGGAGCAATGACTGGAATATAAAAAATAAATAAATAAATAAATAAATAAATAAATAAATAAATAAATAATTTTAATAAAATAATAAACAAATAAATATAAGGGTGGTAGAGTAAAGACAGTAATAAGTAGCAAGGATGAAAACACTGAGCATCAAGTCTCCGTGAATCTCAATAAGAATTAATGAAAATACTATGAAATATAATATTAAATCCATATTAATAATTGTATAAATAATAAAAGATACATTAACAATGTGTAGTTAAATAAATCCATTAAAGGAATTATACTTGCTGATATATGAGAAATTTCAACATCTTATGAGAAAATATTGCAGGAATTTTTTTTTTCTTTTTTCTGTTTTGAGATTATGGAAAGTCGGCCTGTCTTCCTTCCTTCCTTTTCTCCTTCCTTTCTTCTTCCTTTCTCTCTTCCTCCATTTTTACATCCTTTTACTTCCATCTATTGCATCCCTTTAATAGTTTTGTTTTTAGATAAGGTCTCAGTTTGTACCTTAAATGGATTATGTAGACAAGGCTAACCTAAATCTGATCTTTCTCCCTCCTCATCCTCCCACAATGCTGAGACTGAAGGACTGCAAACATTCCTGTCACTCACTTTTTACTAACAGTGACAGATCAATGCAGTTAGTCAACAGACTAACCACCCTGATGACGAAGTTTCCCTTTTCCAGTTGTGTCCTGGTGATTGATTTCACCACCATGAAAATATTAGCAGAATAATTATTTTCCCAAATGTTAAAAAGTTCTGAATTTGGCCTTAATTTTATATGCTGATTTTTGTAGCACTTTCAGTTAGCATGCTCTTAAAATAATGTTAAAAGTTATTTCAATTAGTTATGTTTGACATTAGAATTAGTCATAGAACAATAGCGATTTTATGAATATGGAAATGTATAAAAACTGAAGATAATTTTTACACAGTAAAATATGTTAAAATCCAATAAGAAGGAGGCGGCATAAAAGCTTTCCCATGATTTTTAAAAGACACCTAATATCTAAATGGATTAGCATTTAACAAATTTAGAACTTAATCAAAATGATTCAGAAAAAAAAAAAGGAGTCTTGATTGACATAGATTAGTGTGCAAATTCGAATTCTCTGTTGGAAAAAAGCAAGAGAATGGAGCCACAAATTACTAAAGATTTAAGTGTGAATCCCAAACAAGCTTCTCTAGCCATGCAGTTTTCACTGATTTTATGTCTTTCACCTCTCTCAAATTCTCATGGAAAAATAGTATTGGTAAATTCAACAATTCTCCCTCTCTGCCCACTATTTTGAGGGATGTGTTCCCTGAGTCCTATGATGCTTGATTCCATCCCAGCAGTGCCTATGAGGCTTCGAGCGGTTGCTGTGGTGTCTGTGTGACAGATATATTAAAGGTCCCTGTCTTAGACAGGGTTTCTATCCCTGCACAAAAATCATGACCAAGAAGCAAGTTGGGGAGAAAAGTGTTGATCTAGTTTACACTTCCACACTGCTGTTCATCACCAAAGGAAGTCAGGACTGGAACTCAAGCAGGGCAGGGAGCAGGAGCTGATATGGAGGCCTTGGAGGGATGTTCCTTACTGGCTTGCCTCCCCTGGCTTGCTCAGCCTGCTCTCTTAAGAAGCAAGACTACCAGCCCAGAGATGGTCCCACCCACAAGGGGCCTTTCCCCCTTGATCACTAATTGAGAAAATGCCTTACAGTTGGATCTCATGGAGGCCTTTCCTCAACTGAAGCTCCTTTCTCTGTGATAACTCCAGCTGTGTCAAGTTGACACAAAACTAGCCAGTACAGTCCCCTCTTTTCTTTTTCTGGTGAGGGATAAATGTTTAATACATTTGTTCTTCTTTTCCACATTTTTACCCAGCTGCTAAGCCGAGTTTATTTTGATTTAAGTTTTATTTACATCAAACATCTTGGTGTCAATATCTCTACTTTCCTCCCCAAATAAATAAACCGTTTGGTCATTTTAGCCAAGTTATTTCTGATTGTCAAGCTCATGAACCAAATGACTATAAACTTATTGGAGTACACAGAATAGTAAACACTACACCATGGTGAGCTGACTTCACTTAATGGTATACATTTAATTTGTAATGACTGAGTAAAGTAAAGGGAATACTGAAGTAACTTTTAGAATTATCAGTTGTACCATTATCGTGGGATGTCTTAACTTTTACCATCAGTTCGTTTAAATCTACGAGAATAAACATTAGTTCTACCATTAAAACCATTTAAAGAAGAAATTTAGTAAATGTCAAGGAGTATTTAGCTCCATGGAAATGGCTTGTAACATTTTGACATTTGTATGGATTTGGGGGAGAGTGCATACTTTTGGCACAATTGAAAAAAAATGAAAACTTTTAATTATAGATATGTAGCTAGCAGTCTTATAGCAAGTGATTCCTGGATTGGTAAATGGCATTTGCTACAAAGACTTTTTCTTTATAATCCTGACTTTCTAAACACTAATAATTTGATGAGAAAGGAATAACTACGCTGGTGTAGCACAATAATATGATAAGAGCTTATACTGCAAATAGTATGACAAGTCAAAGAAGTAGTACTATACAAAATATCTAAGGCCAGAGCTAATAAATCATGCATTTATTCTGATAAATGAGCTACTTTAATGTGGAGAAGTAGAAAAGAAGTAACAGGCACATTTAAAGTAACCATAATGCTTAGAATAGTGAAATTATAGTTGCATCCAAATTCATTACTGAGGCATTCCTCAGGATTTTGAAGACTCAACCCTTGAAGAACACGTGTCTAGTCAGGGTTTGAATCAATTTGAATCTGGCTGTTCAACAAGAAAAGGAAGGATAAACCTTTCATGTAGGAAGACATGAGATAGCTTTGAGAAATGGATACCTGTTGGAAAATACAAACACATGAGTATCGGAGGCTAACATAATAAGAGCATTGTTCATATGAGGAGTGATGAAGTAGCAATTAACTTGACATAATGCTTACTACAACAGAAAGTATGAACAGCATGGATAGTTTAAAATTAATAGCGATCAGTCATGACAAAATGGCGAATTCTCACAATTTTAGGGAAACATTTTATAATTGATAAACAGAAACAGCCCTCCCAGATTTGACTGCTTTACCAGATCTAAGAACAATATGCCTTACACACCGGCATCTCACAATACTAATGGATGTGCATGAGTGTTCCTGTGCTCACGTCTCACATATTACTATGCCAGTCCATTAGGGAGGGTCTTAAACCAGGTTTAGAATTAGGGATCATGGATATGACGTAGGTGCGAACATTTACTAAGACTTAGATTAGCAAGCTGCCATTTTGAATTAGAAGATGCATTTTGGAAAGTCATATGGAATGTGACTCTCTCCTTAGTCCTCAGTCACTATGACTTTCAGGCCAGGCTCCTCTCACAAGCAAAGAGGGGTTATTTGTTCTCCTTGAAATTATAATCCTGTAGGGATACAGTTACATACAATAAATAAGTTATTATCCCAGGCAGTATTAATAACAGGTTTAAAGGTAAACCGCTGTGGGCTTTTATTAAGGAGAAATTTAAATCGCACAAAGAAGCTGAGGACAGATTTTGAATTGAATCCAAAAACTGAGGAGAAAAACAATAACCAAGTATAATTGACATTATGAAAGCAATAGAGCACAGTGTATCTAGGAGAGAAGGAAACACTGTGTGATGTAAAAACATAACATATGTGTTGAACATGAAAGATGGTGTGTCTACCGTAAGGCCCGTGGTTAGTGAAAACTAGAGTAAAATGAATTATCTCCTAATTATTAATTAAATAAAAATAAGAGTTATGCAAAATAAAATTATACATTGGCTAGACTTTTTTTTTTTTTTGATAGGGTTTCTCTGTGTAGCCCTGGCTGTCCTGGAACTTACTCTGTAGACAAGGCTGGCCTTGAACTCAGAAATCTGCCTGTCTCTGCCTCTCAAGTGCTGGAATTAAAGGTATGTGCCACCACTGCCCTGCTGTCTAGATTTTTTTAAATCTAAATTTCATCTTCTGCAGGCAAAATACACACACAGTAAAAATCAGAATAGACAAAACTCACTAATCATGACTTTACCTCCCATTCCAGGTTATAATTTTCCCAGGTAATAAGGAATTAATCAATTAACTAACTAACTAACTAACTAATTAATTAATTAATTAATTAATGGAAAGATGGAATACGATTACAGCCTTCATGCTATTGGAGGGGGGCACCTTGGCGGCATAAGCTTCCAATATATACCAGACAAAGATTAAACATGCAAATTACATTTAGGTGAAGTATTTTTTTAAAATATTTTTATTACATATTTTCCTCAATTACATTTCCAATGCTATCCCAAAAGTCCCCCCATACCCTCCCCCACAATTCCCTACCCACCCATTCCCTTTTTTTTTTTTTTTTTTTTGGCCCTGGCGTTCCCCTGTATTAAATGGAGCTTTTGTTTCCCAAGTATGATTTTACTACCTGTGTGTCTTTGAGACCCATGTATTGTTTTTCCATCTTTTTTTCATGGAAACTGGCAGAGGATCTTTAAATGAGCTGTTACAGTATTTGTGCATGTGTATTTATCATAAATGCAGTTATTGAAGGAAAGTGTTTGCATGTATTTGAAAGGCTGGAGTTGTCAGTTTTCTAAGGCCTGACTGCTACCTAACTAGTACAGTGTATAACAAATGAGCGGGTACATGTTCTAAATGTTGAGCATTTTCTCAGAATCCCTTGATGTATGAATATTTGTTTATTTAAATTCTATGCTGCATAGTTGCTTAACTTTGTAAATGGGCCTCTGTACTCAAAATGTTCCTTTTCCTCATGCTTAGCTCAGAGTTGATATAAATAGCTTTAGTTCCTTTTGTTACTGAGTAAAAGCAGTATCAAGTTGAAAGGAGTCAGTGTGTCTTTAAGAGTTTCCAAGGCAACCTCAGGTAACATTTTCTAGATAGCATGCCATTTGCAAGAAAAAAAGAAGCACAAATATTTACAAAAATATAAACAAAACTCTTCTTGTGTACTTCATATCATGTAGTGTGATACTAACTGATCAGTCTGTGATAAAAATAAGATAAGTATGGATATGAATGAAAGAGCTATGAAACTTAAAAGTCAAATTTGATCCCAGAGGTCAGAAAGCTTCCCTAGTAATTGCTCTTACACTGGAAACAGAAAGATAAGAAATCAATTGCTGAATTTGCCAGGGAGGGTGGGAGATTTCAACCACACACCATTGGAAGGATTTGCTGTTGTAAACATTTCCTTTCTTATTGTATTAAACAGTATGTGAAGGCAAGACATGCTAGGTAAATAAAAACAGAAGTTCTTGGCATGAGTTATTCTAGGAGCAAGAGGCACAAGGGGACTACCATGTATTTATTCTCTAGTAGAAAAGTATTCCAGATTTAACTCTTAAGCTGGAAAACAAAGCTAGTTTTAAAGTGGAATAAAGTATTGCAGGGCAGTCAAAAATGTGAGGAGACAGTCATAAATTTCAGAATGAATTCACTTTATGATGCGATTATGTGATCAGATTTAAAATGGATTTTCTAGTCTCCTATGACATCAAGACTTGTATAGCACATACAAAATAGAGGAGGTTCAAAGACTCAGTGAAAACACATATACTCAAAGATATTGATCCAGCTAGAATGGGAGAGCATAGCTTTTACTCTGATACTGACTGCCTGAGGACTTTGCATTAAAATGGGTTAACTCTATTTCGATAAGCAAGTTTCCTGGTCTTTGAATTACTGCAAATATAATCTACCCTCCTAAATTAAAATTATTTTCTTTATCTTTAAGATGCTTCAGAAATTGAAATGTTTTCCACCTTGACTGTAAAAGTAATTTCACCTATAGCAATATGGATGAAGAAAACATATTGTTTATTTGCACTTTGATGAAAGGACATTTATTCCTCCTGAATTAAATATTTTGTAAAAATGAAAAACCCATTTTTGAAGTTATAAAACAGTCTTGTTATATTAAATTATGCTTTTCCTCAACAGAACCACAGGTTTTGCAAGCTTGTGTTTTATTCCTGATTATTTTTCTTATTCTGCATTTGATCATACAGGCAGTTTATACAGCTGTCTGGAAGGCAGGGGAGAGAATGTTAGATCATTTCAGGAATGGATTCATGCATTTTAAAGTATAATATTGGAGTGTTTTATAAAATGAGTTTAAAAAGTTAAGATTATGTCTTTTAGAAAACTTAATTTAAAAATTAGTTGAAATCTTAAAACTTAAATTCTTGGGGATTTGATGTTTGTTTGGTTTTTTCTTTCTTTTTTTAAGTTTTTTTTTTTTTTTTCTGATCATAAACCATAAAAGATCACACAGATCTTTTTCATCTTCTGTGGCATGCAGGCCTGGTTTAGGAGGATAAACTCCACAGTACTGACATATGCCAGCATGAACCACTGGCACACTGTGAAGTTGTGCAGTCAACCTTGAGGAAAATGTGAACCCTATAAACTTTCTCTTGCCAATGTGAAGTTTCTTATTTAACTAAAACAGAATGGCAATATCTGGATTAATGATGAACATTGTTGAAGGCAATTAGCTGCCTGAGTAGCTCCAGGTTCACACGTTATTAATTTTAGATGTTCTTTCACCAACTCTCATCTCATGGGAACATGGCCTGGCTTTGCCCTCTATTTTCTTATTGGCTTGAAGTCTATGTGCCTTTAAAATGAATAAGCAAACAAGCAAGCAAGCAAAGAGACAAGCTTGAAGGTTGAATACAGAACAGGTGTAGCATTTAACTCATTGAAGGATGGATTACAAGATTTAAACAACAGTAGCAAAAAGTGTTCTTTTACTAAAATATGTTATGGAAAGATTTCATTGCCTGTTAAGTCACATTGGACTGAAATTCTCAGCAAAAGATACTTGGACAAGTTCTTGTAATTTTGTGCAATTTTTCAAATTCTCATTACAAATGCAAAATATGGGATTAAAATGTAGCATTTTCATTTCTCTTATTTTAGTGTCCATCATATTCATTTCACATGGTGTCACAGGGGCAAGTTGACAGAACTAGGATTCAGTAAACAGAAGCCTCTTTTTTATGTCATTTACAAAAACAATTTCCTCTTTCTACTGGTCAGGACACATAGCTGGCTCAAGGCTTGTCTTAAGATAGAAATGCAGAAAACTCCCTATATTTTATTGAGTAGTTAATGGTTTTGATAAAGTCACTTAAATGCCCTTGATGCTCTTGGATGACAGTATGATTGACATTGTAAAAAAAAAAATGGAATTATTCCTCCTTTTCATTTGGGAATTCCTATTTAAATAGAACCTGTCTATTGCATCTTATCTTTGGCTACTTTGACAGACATGGTTTCTTACATCAACATATTATTCCTTGTCTGCTTCAAACTGAATTGTTTTCAGCAATCAAGGAGTAGATTTCTATGAATTGAATAAGTGAACATATTTACACTGGTTAGTAAGTGTATAAAACATGAGAGGCTTGGATAGGTATCAAGAGTCTTTGGAGGGTGGTCGCGTAAAGAAGTGTGAGAGAGGGGTTTTGGTTCTAGTTGTCACAAACTCGAGAGATGAACCCATGATATTTAAATTAAATTGTGTTGTACATTTCAGGCTTCTGCTGTCTATAACAAGTGGCCATTGTCTCTGCTAATGATCTAGTTCAACCTTTTCCTTTATTGAAACTTTTCTAGGTGTGTGCCAAATTCAAGTGGATTGTGAATTATTGTTTGTTCAGTTGTTTCATGTGTAAAAAGAATTTGCAGGAGGTGTTTAGAAATAAACAGTGGATTTTTGAGTAAGTAACTTTTTAAGCCATAGATATTTTAATTTATATCATTCCATTTCACATTCTTATATACTTCCTGTGTACAAAAGGAAAAGTATTATTAGTAGAGAGCGAGAGCTATGGATTTTGTAAAGACTCTGAGCTATTTCCAAGCCAGCATTAGAATTCCTATAATATGTCTAGTCTGCTATAATGCATTTGAGAAAATAGTGTCTTCTATAATAGACAATTCATACAAAGAACGATAAAGAGAAATCTAACATCTTCACTTGAATTTTTGTGTCAACTATTCCTTCCTTGTAATACACAGAAAATGACTTAATTTCAAATAAAAGTACTAATTGATCCAACATAAATTTTGACCCATAATCTTAAAAATCTGTTTCTGAAAGAAATAGCAAAAATCACCCCCTTTTTTACACAGGATTGATTATTTTGCATGAAGGGTCTCAACAAGAAAAATTAGTACAATCTTTAGGAAAAACGAGTTAGAACATTATAATATGCATCAAATGAAAGATTTCTATAGATTTATTATGTGTCTTACTGATAAATGCTGAAATATCCTTATTTAATTTGAATATAAATAGGAAATGGATTGAAATAAACATTTGCTTATGGTGTCACTGGATCATGTTTAGGATGAGTTGAAGGAGTCATATCAATTAAGGATGATAAGATGATATACATAAAGTTATAATACAACATTCTTATGGCTGAGTCTATCCAAGATCCGTGTACAATACACTGTACCATTCTTCCCCAAATGAACTGGAAACATACAAGCATTTTGCCCATAACACCAGAGCAAATCTTTTTTTATTAACTGAGTTGAACTTTAAAATTATGTTATGACCAAAAATCAATAAAGAGAAACTGATTTAAGTTCATCCAAGTGTGAAGGGGTTTATTACCAGTGCTACATCACTCTAATGATGTTCTCTTAAAAATTTGTTTTTGTGATATATTGCATCTATTATTGCTAAAAGGATAAAACTGTAAAGCAACCTTGGACATTAATAAATCAATTTAAGGAAAGTAGGCATCTAGGAAAGGGAAGGCAAAAATCCAGAGTAGAGATTTTAATGTTGGGCAATTACAATATATGCAAAGTATGCCTTCATCAAATTGTTAATGGGGTTTTCCATCAAAGGGTATATATATATATATATATATATATATATGTGTGTGTGTGTGTGTGTGTGTGTGTGTGTGTGTGTGTGTGTGTGTGTGTGTGTGTGTGTGGCAAAATACCGGTAACGTCCTTGTTTGTGACTTCACAGCACAATGGTATGTGATATGTCTGAGGCTTGTTTTCTTGTTTATCTTTCAAGGTAGCCAACAGCTATAGAAGCAAAATAAGTAATGCTTCATGAAATGCATTTCAGAAAATATTACTGTTCATATTTTGTTTCTGTTCCAAGCTGCATGGAGAGAATTAGACTGTGTTAAATATTAAGAAACAGAAACACATTTCATAAAATATGTTCTTTAAAATATGCACCACACCTGCCAAGAGGAGTTTAATGAAGAAAATAGCAATTTGAGCATTTGATGAAATGTTCTGAGACATGATCTATTTTTGGTATCATTCTTAGTGGTTATATTTATATATTGACTCTTTTCTAAGAATAGTGAGCATTTTATACATGATCTCACTGATATTGTGTCAATTTGATTATTGTCTTCAAGTGTAATCTGTAAATAGTTTACTAAATATCTAATTGTATGTGTCTATGAGTTCCACACAGGAGAGGTATTGAAAAATCACCTCTCAGATCAAGATGTGGGGTAAAAAACAAACAAACAAAATAAGCAAAAAATAGAAACAAAACCCATCCAGCCAAACAAATGAACCTGATTTGTCACTCTAATGATTCCTGTCTTTCACAAAGTAGTTATAATCTGGCTTCTTATTTGTCCAGGTTTATTTTGCTCATTTTGAGTTTTTGTATGGATGAATTTGTAAGGTATGCATTATTTTGTTTCTGTCTTTGTGTATCTACTATTTGTGCAATTGAATACTGGTACTTAATAGATTTCCTTCCAGTTGAAGACCATGGCTATAAATATTCATGCTTTATCATTTCTATCATTGGTAAACATGCTATGGTTCTTATTCAATGAGTTTTATGAAGTTCTATGAATGCTTATGATACCAGGGAGAATGAGTTTGAACATGCCTTTATGTGCACATAAAAACGTATCTGTTGCCATTCTATAGTAAGTTATTGAGTAAAGATAGTTACCTTTGCAAGATATTTTCAGAATTTTCCAAAACTTATGTTATATTTCTCAGAACAAAATTTTGGAAATTTCAGTTTTTCTTATTCTATATACTTGCAAACATCTAACACTGGAAACTTTATAGTAATTTCTCCTATTGTTAGATATTTAAAACTGTACATTCCTTATTATAGTAGAATTTAGAACTTTTTTACAAAAAATTGGTCATATATAATAAATAAGCAATACTACAAAAATGCTCAAAACGTAGCAACAGCTCAAGACCATTTTATTTCATCTGAATCCCTAATTGTAAATCTGTGTTGTAGAACTTAGTAGCCAGTAGCAATAGGTCACATTATTTCAATGTTGTAGTAAATGAATAAAGGAAGATAATTTATTGTCACAATTACATTAAACATACCTTCCATGTCCAGGAGCCTCAGGTAATATTTGTCATTTCGTTGGGAAACACAGGCAGTTCTTTTCAGCTACCACACTCAGTCAGTTCAATAGTAGTATTGAAAAGATTTCGAGGATGTGTACCAAAAATATGAACATTCTGTATCATATACTATCTAATTAGATCTCGTTTGATTAGATGAAGTGTACCAGACACTCAAGTGTAAAGATTAAGCATTAATATGGTTAAAGATTATTTTTGCTTTCAGAATACCTCAACTTAGTGATTAAAAAAAAAAAAAAACAAACTACAATGTCAGTCAATTCTATTTTGATCATTTTTTTTCAAAAGAAGAATTAATGGATAGATATCAAAGAAATTTGAATTTTCTGAATATGAATGACTAACTAGTATGGTCTTTTGGCTTATACGGCAGAAAAAACTCATAAATCTTTATTAATACACATAAAATATAAAATTAAGCACATGAAGAATGAAAAAGGTAGAATTTTAACACAAGTGTTTAGATTATTGAACACATTTTCTGAAATACTCATATGTACCACTGTGGACAGCCGTGCCGTGAGCCATCACCATTATAAGATGGCGCTGGCTTCCACAGCGCCTAACTAGTAAACAAGCCTTACAAGAGTAAATTCACGCCTAGTCACTGCCCGTCTTGGGGCGTAGTAATGGGGTGATGGGCAAGCAACTAATCAGGTGCTGTCATGTCACATCAGGTGCTGAAACGTCACACTGCAGGCTATATAAGCAGCGCCATTTTCCGGGTTCGGGGTCTTCCTTATGTATAAAAGCTTTGCCGTAGAAGGATCCGTTTGTCCGAGTGAATTCTTGCCAGTGAGATACTAGCTCGGGCGAGATACCACATCCCTGAAAGTCCATGACAAAATATATCTACCTTGGAATTTGCAGGAATATCATAGGATTAGTGTATGCACTATGGTAGCAGAACAAAAAGAAGTAGTAGTAAAACTTGGAAATATATTCAATTAGCCACTTTCATGATGACCTTGAAGTCAATTTCTCTTGACTTCAAAGAAATAACATATATGTGCAGGGTAAAAATATGATACATTTACAAATGGATATTATTAACAACATGCTACTTAATAAAAATCTCATATTCAGATAATTCAGGCAAAAAGAATTTATGCAAATTGGACAATTCAAGAAACTATGACATCGATTTCTATATGGAAAACTATGAAGCTTTAAATAAAGAAATTATAGAACTAGTTTCTCCCAAATAGCACAGGTGTTATCAAAGTTGAAAAAACGTGGAGTGCACACAACTTTGCATATATGTTCTGACATGCAAGCAGATTTAAATAAAATCCATTGAAATATGTTGGGCATAAATTCAATAAATAATTAAATTGAGCTAAATTCTGTAATCTCTGCATAGTATGTGTGTGTGTGTGTGTGTGTGTGTGTGTGTGCGTGTGTGTACATGTGCATTTGTATGTAGAGGCTAGATATAGATGTTTAGGTTAAGTGTCTTCTGCAATAATTTCTTAAAGTTTTTGAGACTGGGATTTGCAAAACTTGAGCTTACATTTTGTACTAGACTGTCAGGCCAGCATGAATAGGTAGTTCTTTAGTCTCTTTTCTTTAACACTAGGAGTAGATTTCCAAATTGCTATCTTGGCTTTTCTACATAGGTTCTGGGGGTCAAATTCAGGTTCTCATTCTTTCTCATTAAGCACATTACACTGCACCATCTACAAAAGCCTAGCATAGTTTTATTTCATGTATCGAAAAAATATTACTGAAAATAAAGATCCTTCTGCTTGATTTGTGTATTGGATTTAAAACAGAAGGCTAGATACGATTTTGACTCAGATTATCAGGTATCTATTTAAGGCCAGAAGTGGCACAGGATTGTTCAATGTGCTGTGGTCGTTATTGGCATATTCTTGCAGTTTCTGTTTGAAGATGTCTGTCTCCTTCCCTGATAAATGAGGAAGCAGTGAAGCTTGTCTTCTTAATGTTTTGAAATCCCACTGCCTCCATACATTTAGACCATCAAGATCCATCATTCCTATGCTGCATTTCATAAGCAGCAAAGCTTCTCCCTTATCATTGTGATTCTTCTCCTCTGGGCGTATCCTATTCCAACATAAATTCTTGTCTTAGCAATGTCTATGCATTGCAGAATTCCTCTTTCCTTAGCAGGTACTTTTTCCTTCTCTGACATTTTCCTCCGCAGTCAACATAGTATGTTGTAGAGTATGTGCTAAGGGGAAAAATATGAGGTGAGGGCTGTGAGTAGAAATGTTAGATAGGGTGAAATTAGGCAGCTTCCTGTGGGAAGTACCTTATAAATGCAATTTGAAAGTAAGAGAGAATTAGCCTAGCAAGTGTTTGAGGGACTTCAGTCCATGAAGAGCAACCACAAGTGAAGTCTCCAAGGCACATAGGTGTATGCCGTGCCCAATCCACTGATGCTTAATCAGGTCTCATTCTGTTTTCCTGACTCCTCCGTAAACAAAGGAGATATAACTCCTAAAATAGACTTCACAGAAATTGTTAAATTAAATAATTAAACCGTTCACCTAGCAGCTGCTTTTTATGTGGGTGTATTATATCTACAATATTACTTATAAAGACACAGTGTGATTTCTAAAAGCTAATGCCAACAAAATGTTTTCTTCAATAATTAATTCTAGCTTTTCATACATTTATTTATATTCCACAAAATAAAAAATATATTCAAATATTCTTATAACTTTTAAAGAAAGGAAGGAAGGGAATACATTTAATTATGTTATAAAATGTTAGGTCTTAGTTGGCAAATTTCTCATCTACTTGACCTGCTTCACTCTCAATTAGGTATAATTATGTGCATTTTAGGGAGGAAAAGAGTCACTAATGCACCCTCCCTAGATATCCTTCCCCAGACAAGCAAAGTATTGAACATTCAGGCATGACTGTTGCTTTGCAAACATTTTGTTGCTTCATAGGTTTGTAATTTGTTTATAGCATTGTGTATCAAAATCTGTATAAATCCCCCAGTGGATTTGATTTCATACACTCTCTCCTGATAGCTTACACTTAATGTAACATTGAATACCGTTAGCAAACTGATCCACTGTCAGTTAAAATAAAGTGTCCCTTTGCTTTGAGTTTCGCGGCACACGGCCAAAGGCAAATTAACTACACATTTGTTTTTTAAATATGGAAGAGCAGGTCCAAAAATATTGGATTATTCACTAGAAAAACACATAGATAATTCTATTAGTTGAAAAGCACTTTAAAATAAAGTTTTATCTTCTGTTCATCCCTCACTTGACGTCACTTTTAAGAACTGCTTTAATGTACCTCCATTGGCAACATTCTTTCATTCTAGCTGTTATCATATTTTAATGAGTTATTTGAGAATAAGAATTTTACCATCACTCATCACTTATTATTACTTTTAGAAGAAAATGAAAAATTTAAAGGACCTGAGGAGATGGATTTTCTAGAACGTTCATGGCAAGTCCAGTTTAGAAACTTGTACCCTTTGTAAATATCACTCTACTTAATTTTGCTTATGAGAAGATTATTGAAGAGACTGATTTCAGACATCTTAGGAAAGAATATTTAAACTATAAGCCATAGAAGTCTGATTGTACCCCATGTTTCTATATCAGTTTTGATTTTTAAAAAATGTAAAACAAATCCACTTCATCCTCAACACGAGTCTCATTACAGATTTAAACCATGCCAATCCCTTACATCTATTTTCTTTTTGCTCTTGAGGAAGTATGCATGACTCCTTTTCCTGTTTGTGTCTTCTGTCTGGCATGGTGTGTGTGTATATGTGTGTGTGTGTGTGTGTGTGTGTGTGTGTGTGTGTGTGTGTGTGTGTGTGTGTGTGTTGTGTAAATTAAATTGCTTAGGGAAAACTAGATGGTACATATTTATAGCATCATCCAGCTTGCCACAGATTCTATAAAGTATAAGATAATAAGTTATATATTTTCAAATTTTTATTAGATATTTTCTTTATTTACATTTCAAATGCTATCCCCAAACCCCCCTCTACACTCCTCCTGCCCTGCTCCCCAACCCACCCACTCCTGCTGCCTGGCCCTGGTATTCCCCTGTACTGGGGCATATCATCTTCGCAAGACCAAGGGCCTTTCCTCCCATTGATGTTCAACTACGCCATCCTCTACTACATATGAAGCTAGAGATACAGCTCTGGGGGGTACTGGCAAGTTTTTATAGTTGTTCCTCCTATATAGTTGCAGACCCCTTTAGCTCTTTGGGTACTTTCTGTAGCTCCTTCATTGGGGGCCCTGTGTTTCATCCAATAGATGACTGTGAGCATCCACTTCTGTATTTGCCAGGCACTGATATAGCCTCACAAGAGAGCTATATCAGGGTCCTGTCAGCAAAATCTTTCTGGCATATGTAATAGTGTCGGGGTTTGGTGACTTATATGGGATGGATCCCCAAGTAGGGCAGTCTCTGGATGGTCCTTCCTTCTGTCTCAGTTCCAAATTTTGTCTCTGTAACTCCTTCCATGGGTATTTTGTTCCTTATTCTAAGAAGGAGCAAAGTATCTACACGTTAGTCTTCTTTCTTCTTGAGTTTCATGTGTTTTGCAAATTATATCTTGGATATTCTAAGTTTCTGAGCTAATTTCTGCTTATCATTGAGTGCATACCATGTATGTTCTTTTGTGAATGGGTTACCTCACTCAGTTTATATTCTCCAGATGCATTTATTTGACTAAGAATTTCATAAATTCATTGTTTTTAATTGCTGAATAGTACTCCATTGTATAAATGTACCACATTTTCTATATCCATTCCTCTGTTGACGGATATCTTGGTTCTTTCCAGTTTCTGGCTATTATGAATAAGGCTGCTATGAACATACTGGAGCATGTGTCTTTATTAAAAGCTGGAACATTTTATGGTTATATGCCCAGGAGAGGAATTGCTGGAATTTCCGGTAGTACTATTTCCAGTTTTCTGAGGAACCACTAGACTGATTTCCAGAGTGGTTGTACCAGCATGCAATCTGACCAACAATGGAGGACTGTCCCTCTTTCTCCACCTTGTTGCCAGCATCTGCTGTCACCTGAATTTTTGATCTTAGCCATTCTGACTGGTGTGAGGTGAAATCTCAGGGTTGCTTTGATTTGCATTTCCCTGATGATTAAGGATGTTGAACATTTTTTCAGGTTCTTCTCAGCCATTTGGTATTCTTCAGTTGAGAATTCTTTGTTTAGCTCTGTACTGCTTTTTTAAATAGGGTTATTTGATTTTCTGGAGTCTATCTTCTTGATATATATATATATATATATATATATATATATATATATATATTGGATATAAGTCCCCTATCTTATTTATGATTGGTAAAGATCCTTCCCAATCTGTTGGTGGCCTTTTTGTGTTATTGACGGTGTCTTTTGTCTTACAGAAGCTTTGCAATTTTATGAGGTCCCATTTGTCAATTCTTGATCTTACAGCATAAACCATTGGTGTTCTGTTCTGGAATTTTCCCCCTGTGTCTATATCTTTGAAGCTTTTTCCCACTTTCTCCATATGTGTTTCGGTGTCTCTCCTTTTATGTGGCGTTCCTTGATCCACTTAGACTTGAGCTTAGTACAAGGAGATAAGAATGGATCAACTCCCATTCTTCTACATGATAATCGCCAGTTGTGCCAGCACCATTTGTTGAAAATGCTATCTTTTTTCTACTGGATGGTTTTAGCTCACTTGTCAAAGATCAAGTGACCGTAGGTGTGTGGGTTCATTTCTCGGTCTTTAATTCTATTCCATTGGTCTACCTGTCTGTCGCTGTGCGAATACCATGCAGTTTTTATCACAATTGCTCTGTAGTACAGCTTGAGGTCAGGCATGGTGATTCCACCAGAGGTTCTTTTTATCATTGAGAATAGCTTTTGTTATCCTAGGTTTTTTGGTTATTCCAGATGAATTTGCTAATTTCCCTTTCTAATTCAGTGAAAAATTGTCTTGGAACTTTGATGGGGATTGCATTGAATCTGTAGATTGCTTTCAGCAAGATAGCCATTTTTACTATATTGATCCTGCCAATTCATGAGCATGGGAGATATTTCTGTCTTCTGAGATCTTTGATTTCTTTCTTCAGAGAATTGAAGTTCTTGTTATAAAGATCTTTCACTTGCTTAGAGTCACACCAAGATATTTTTTATTATTGAAGTTTTTGGGGGCCCTATAGGAGGAACAACAACATGAACCAACCAGTAACCCCAGAGCTCTTAAGGACTAAACCACCAACCAAGAACTACACATGGAGAGACACATGGCTCCAGCTGAATATGTAGCAGCGGATGGCCTTATCTGGCATCAATGAGAGGGGAGGCCCTTGGTCCTGTGAAGGCTTGATGCCCCAGTGTAGGGGAATGTCAGGAGAGGGAAGCAGGAATGGGTGGGTTGGTGAGCAGGGGGTTTTCGAGGGAAAATGAGGAAAGAGGATAACATTTGAAATGTAAATAAAATATCTAATAAAAAAAGAATTCATAATTGTCTAGTATGATGTCAACCAGACTAAGTGGGGAGTGGGCATGAGCATTCATTATCTTTTGAAATGAAGATCTTTCATTTCCTTGCATCAGCCTTCCATGTGCTAACTTAGATTACAAACATCATCCCCATGTTGGCGTTCCAGAAGGTTCTGTTAGTGGAGGGAACCATTTTCTCCTTATTATTTTTCCAGTGAAGCTAACCATTTTAACACTATTAGTTATCAAAACTCACATTTAGCCAATAAAGGTTATATTGTTCAATCATTTGTGAAAATAATCCTTATTGATTACATCAAGACTGAAATATTAAATTTAACCTGGATGTACCTTTTAACAGGTCAGGATATGATCCTGAGAGGTTTGGATTCTACTTAGCAGGTTTGCTTAGAGGATGTTTTGTTAAATGTGGGCTAAAATAAACAGCCTCAAATTCTATTAGAACATTTTGATATTTTCAGTATAAATTTTATGTAGGGTAAAGTATGCACCACTGATCCTGTATGTCTTTTAAAAACAACTTGATATAGGGATGATTGCATGATATTATTTATATGTACATAAGACAGACAAAAATAGCAATTAGATTAATTAAAAGGGGTAAGTTATAGAATTAAGAAATACTGTTACAGCTTGCTCTAAGTTAAGTCTGACTACTTTTTAGAATAGAGAAATGTAATACAAATAAATGTATTCTGAAGATTTATTTGTTGTGTTTTTGGCTCCTTTCAATTTAGGCACAAAGGTATTTACATACTTCCTAATTCTTTTCAGAAAGATATTTTAGAAGTGCTCAGAAACAATTCCTGCCCATTTGACTAATTGAGTCCTCAGGCTCGGCTTATAAAATCACTCTAGTACAGACCCTATTTAATACTTTCTAATTATAGGTATGTGGCATGCTAATTAATTAGTTGTTTGGTTCTAATTAGGTAAGATTCCCCACCTAGTTATCTTCATAAAAATATTCCTTAAATTTGTTTCTAAAGAAAAAGGTCTTGAATTCACAATTAGGAAGAGAATATGGAATAACTCCTAATCATTTCTGAATTGTACTTACCTCTTTTTCTGTCTCTCTCTCTCACACATACTTTATTTGTCTGTCTATCTATCTCTCTCTGTTTTTCTCTGTGTCTATCTCCGTGTGTGTATTTATGTGTATGTGGCTGTGTATACATGTGTATGTATTGTATTAATACTTATTTCACAGGTCAGTGTGCAGGCATATGTGCACAATGTGGTCACAGAGGAATTTGAGTTTGTGCTGTATCACTCTCTGGCTTTTTCTCCTGAGACTGGGTCTTTCATTGAACCTAGAGGAAGGCTGGGAGCCAGAAAGTTCCCTAAATTTGTTTATAAAGAAAAAATAAACTTCTTGTCTCCAATTCCCACTGAGCTGAGGGTTACATGTGTGTGTTTATGAATGTAGTCAGCTTTTTATGTGGGTACTGCATAGGTAAACTCTCATCTTCATGCTTAAATTGCTCATTTAGATATGGAGCTGTTTTTCCAGCTCCATGAATTTTACTTGATATATGTAGAGAGATAATCGATAGATGTATAGATATAGATAGAGAGTTATATAGATATATGTAGATATAGAGATATGTATATCAACATTTCTATGTCTGTAAATATTAGTTTAAACACTATAACTCAATGATGTATATCTAAGCTAAGTGAATTTTAGCACCTGTCACCTCTTGTTAAACAGCAATGCATAGTCACATGAAAAACTTAATCAAAGATTTTCTTGATAGATTTTTATCTTAATGTTTTGAAAATTTTAAAGATAAAATTAAAATTAAACAGCACTCTAATATTATACACCAGTTCTTCTTTGGGTACATTCCCAGAAGAACAAAAAGTAATGATTCGGACAAACAATTTGCCCCCAATATCTAATATTTGCAGTGGGCAGAAGGTTTAGATGAACATCAGCTGGTGCTCGGAGAAGCAGAATAACACAGAGGATTCTCCACCCGCAGCACACTGCCCTACTGTAAAACTATGCACAGAGCGTAGTTGAGCCATGGAGTTCTTGCCAAAAGTATATTATTCCATCTTAAAAATGATTGAATATGCAACAAGGTGGATAAACTTAAAGTAAAATAAGCCAGTCATAAAAGGAAAAGTGATGTTTTTACTTATACAATATATCAAGATTTTTCAGATTCATTTAAAAAGAAAAAAAAAGCACATTGCTAGAGAATGTGAGGAGACAGATAGGGAGCAGCTGTATAAGGGTGAATATTTCATGGTGAAGGTTTAAAGAATCTGGAATTGTGGACATAATTTAGCACAACATGGATATGCCTAGTGTTACCAAACTATCTTTAGGAGTTAATCCTCTTAAAAATCATAAAGACTAAGGATCAAACATTGTCTAGAAGTTGAAAATTAACTTTCAGTTAATCTCTTTAGTACAATGAGTATGGCCTTTTAATAATAATGCAAACATTTCTTTTAAAGTAAGCATTTTGCATGAAAACACAGTTTTATAATTTATGGAATATATGACTTTATATTGTTTGCTAGACAGGCAAAAGTTCCCCTTAGGAAACACCATCCACTTAGTCATCTTTATAGTTTGGTTCCTAAGCGCAGCTCTCTGAATGTGTGAGAAAAATCTAATTAATTAATTAACTCAATTAATTTAATTAGATTTATTTAATTTTAAATTTATTTAAATGTTTAATAAATTTATTTTTTAAAATGAAATAAATATAATTATATAATGTAATTTATCAGTTGATAAATAGATAAAGACTGTAGTAATAAATTAAACTACATATGTGTGTGTATATATATATATATATATATATATATATATATATATATATATATATATATATATACTCATTCTCTGGTATTAGTGATAAGGCCGAACCTGTCATAGTCAATTCTGATATTCATCTATTCATCTTAGAGTCAGAGATAAAACTTTGTTTGGAATGTATTATGAGTTCATAGTACAAGCCATAGAATTTGGGATGTATTATCCAGTGTTGTATCTCTGCTTTCTTGTACATTAGAGTGTAATAACATTAACTTTTCCAATAGATATGTGGTTAAGACTAAATGAGAAACCTGTCTGCTGTTGCATGAATACTATGTTACATTCCACAGAAATGCAGAAAATAGATTTTTTTTTAAAAAATTGCCTTCAAAATTCCTGACCTGGCTTGACTCTGGGGACTTAGACCTTTATCCTCATTTGTTATGGATTTTTAAGGGCTTTGCTGTTTAATCACTAAAGTGAGCAAACTCATGGTGATTCTATCAAGTGCTGGTGGAACACTGATCCAAGCCTGCCGAATTCCTAAGCAAGAATTTTGGATGAGATTGTACACCTCATAGAAAGCCTTCAGGAAAATAGATATTCCACACTCAGTTTTCCTATCATGGTTATTAACTTGAGTTATTGAAAATGCTTGAAGTTGAAACCACACTATTCACTCAAAGTGTCATCAAAAAATAACTAGAATAGGTTTAAATTTTTCTAGGTCAATAAACCAAGTGGTGATTCCCTAAGTCTTATAGTGAAATTTCTAGCCGTCCTAAACTTCCATACTGCTTAAAATGACCTAGTGTTTGTTGGTGTCTGGGTTATTATGAACTACATCAAAATGTCTTGCTTTTCTCAATCTTGCAGTATATTGACCCTGATTGTGTTTGTGTTGAGGTGACAGTTTCTGAGATGCACAGTTGACAGAGGTTGCCAATGTCCCTGGTATACCTCTTCTGTTTTGGCACAAAGAGACTTCTGTGAGAGTTTACTGTCAGCGATCACCCCTGTCCTTTTAACCTTAGCTCTTCTCAGTTGAATGCTTCTTTAGTTATGGTTAATTTTAATGCATTTTAATTGAGCTCTGGAAAACAAGTGAGATTTGGACATATGTTAAGAGTTATCCACTTATCTAGGAGAAGTTTTAAGGTAAACAGTAATAAACTCATGAATCATACCAAAATTACATTGCCCACTATAACCATATCTGCCTATTTTTAAGAAGTGTACATTTATTTGCATTATTTACAAGAACTGCAATTATGTTCCCTAAAGATTGATTTTTTTATTAATTTAAAATACCTTGATTAAAAGTTTATGAGAAAAAATAGTCTTTTGACTCTCTGACATTTTATGGGATGAAAGCACATCAAGAAATAAACATTTGAAACTTTTCTGTAAAGCTGTGAAGTTGTCTTTATTTGCCATTCAAAAAAATAAATAACACTCATCAGTTTTGTGCAAATTTTAAGTGAGAACTACTGCTGTTCTGGTTTTTCTTAGAGAGAGGAATTTTATTACTAGGTTAATTATTCACCTAGAGTAAAGATTGTGCTGATCCTATAAAGTAAAAAAAATCACTAATACAATAATATTAAATTTATTCAAACATTTCTAACAACATATAGTATATTCAATTGGAGTTTAATTTTTTTATTAAATTTTTATTTTTTTTATTAGGTATTTTCCTCATTTACATTTTCAATGCTATCCCAAAGGTCCCCCATACCCACTCCCCCAACCCCCTACCCACCCACTCCCCCTTTTTGGCACTGGCGTTCCCCTATACTGGGGCATATAAAGTTTGCAAGTCCAATGGGCCTCTCTTTCCAGTGATGGCCGACTAGGCCATCTTTTGATACATATGCAGCTAAAGACAAGAGTTCCCGGGTACTGGTTAGTTCATATTGTTGTTCCACCTATAGGGTTGCAGTTCCCTATAGCTCCTTGGGTAATTTCTCTAGCTTCTCCATTAGGGGCTGTGTGACCCATCCAATAGCTGACTGTGATCATCCACTTCTGTGTTTGCTAGGCCCCGGCATAGTCTCACAAGAGAGAGCTATATCTGGGTCCTTTCAGCGAAATCTTGCTAGTGTATGCAATGGTGTTTAATTTTTATAATTCATTGTATGAAACGTTTTTACCTTCTCAAAAATAGCACTTGTCCTATCTAAGTATTCAAAATTAATATTTGAAACATTTTTTATTTCTGTATATCTCAATTGAAGCCAGCATCTGTGGAAAAGAAATGAGTTTTAAAATGTTAAAACTTTAGAAACTTGATAGGTATGATAGATATATGTAAAATCCCAGAGTAGCAAAGTAAGGCATGGTGGTTTTAAGTGTGAGGCCAGCTTGGGCTATAGAGGGTATAGCAGTTGTAACTGGACTTTTTGGGTTGCTATAAATATAAGATTTATAGTTGGAATGGGTTTTGTTAGGGGGGATCTTGGAATAGATGGAGACAAGGAAACTGAGTGGCTATATTAATGTTGTCTATGTATGTGTAAAATCCTCAAGAATAACAGCATCATAATTATGTTTTAAATAATAAGCTAAGTTAGAGTTGAAAACAGTCTGAGATGAAAATAATTTAGTCTTTATAAGCTTGAAATCCTAAAAGTTTTCTATTCCATAAGTTTCATTGATTTAATTACATCATTTTATGACACTTTTAAAGGTTCCCTTTTTTTTAACTACATGAGTAATCTATTGTAAAAACTCTTTAGATTAACTGAAAATACCATAATTAATTTTAACTTTGTTAATTATTAGGTTAATTTTCAAGCAGTGTTGTCTCCAAGGCCCTCTATCTTGATTTCACATCTTCATGTGCAGTTATATCTGGTCTATTGTGTTTTACACATGAATGTATGGGCAGGTTAGACTCAATTATTACCTAGCAACTATCCAGAGATTGTATGATCCCAATGAGCAGGTCTGGACGTGTTGTTAGCATATCTTTGACACCAATTGAATATTGCTAGGTTAACAAAGTAGCACCATGCTGCTTATGATCACTCTTGGATGAGAATCATATAACTTAATTCTCTAGACTAGAGAATAATTTTTTGGTCTTTATGTCCACAAAAATCAACCCTAGGCCAAAATAGACATCAAAATATGTTTATTAACTTAGAATATATATATATATATATATATATATATATATATATATATATATATAAAGATTTTTATTTTAATTATTCCATTTTCTGCCACGTTTGCTTCTCCAGCCTTGTTTCCTATTGGTTGTCTAAAAGGTATGTGCTAATAAATGAAGAACTTTTAGCACTTTATTTTTTTGCCATAACTATAAAATGTCAGCAACCGATTTATATTTTATTAGCATTTGTGCATCAAATGTAAGAGACATCTTAAATTCTAATTTAATGTCCCTTAAAGTCCTTTTATTAGGCTGTTAATTCCCAGCTGGGCTGCTTTTCCAGCCTGTGCATTTCTTTTGTCCTATAGTCAAAAAATGGCGAGAGTATAGAAGTATAAGGAGAAATTATCTCTAGGACCTAGTAAAACTATACACTCAACCGTCTTCAACATCTATGATTAATATTATTGCCCCATTCAAGACATAATGGTAATGGCATATTTCTAATATTAAAAATGAAATAACACTTATATGCTTGCATCCTTTGGTGGGTGACTTCATTCTTAGGTAAAAGCAAACAAAATAAGATATTTGATTTGTTATTGATTGTCACTATTGAATTGTATGTTGAACATGAACTTGTACAGTTTTAGTATCATTTTTATCTAGAAATACAAATTCACATGCCAATAATGATTATTATTAGAGAACTAGGATTGTAATGCTATAACAGCCTTTCTTTTTCACAAGAGAAAAATACGGGCCTTTGTTATATTAACAATATGAAATATGCACTTGTTAAATTTTATTACCTTTATCTGTTGACCTCTTCAGATTATTTATTTACTCATTTATTTAATGCCTTTTTATTTGTATTCTTTTGTGACACAATCGGAGTTGAGCTAGAGAAACCTGGGGAAATAGTTATTCTTCCTCCAGTTAAATAACTAACACCTCCCCCACCACCTTGGCTGTGTTTTCCCAAAAGGAGGAGCAGATGGCATTACTTGAGTCTACAGAGTGACAATCTTCCCTCTAAATTCTGCAGGAATGTGAAAGTGGAGGCAAAGCCACTTCATCTGTTACAGCTCACTCACGTAACAGACAAGAAGGCAAATGTATGGGCTGAGAGCTAAAGCACCCTGGAGATAGAAGTAGAAGACATCTTCATTGCCATCACATCAGTCAAGGCTTATACAAACCCAGGAGGAAAACAGTCTAACTCTTGCAGGAGCTGGCAAAGAAGCTACACCATGAAATAGATTTCCCACATTTCCCTGCCGTTAATTGTAATTTTCCAAGGGTCCCTCTGTGACAGAGTTTACAAAAGGGAGCTTTAGCAAAAAACTATCATTAGCTTCATGGATCAATATGGTTTAGGGAGTAAAAAACAACTCGAGTGGCTTCAAAATAGGAAGTATCAGAGGGTGTCTTCTTCTTCCCTATGGAGAGCAAATTATGCTATTGATTGGTCCATAGTATAACTGTGTAAATTTTCAGGTGGCAGGGGAAGTCGTTGTGAATCCCATAAAGTCATTCTCTTTGTGGGTGTAGTGCTTACTGTTTGAGAGAGCTCCTAAGCATGCCACTGAGACTCCTTCAGAGATAAGCTTCAGTCCATGATAAGATGATAGAAGATGAAGAGGCTTAATTAAGATCAAATCCACCATTAGTCTATAGTTCTATTTGTCTTCTTTATCTATGTTTGCCATAAGTTGTCCAAAGTTTTTAATTCTTATGAAATTTCTTTCAGAAAATCTAAGACGTGGTAATGACCAAATGATTATATAGAGAGAATATTTATTCAGACACCACAAAAATATAACCCGTACTACACTACAACCTCGGGGTTCACAGATGAAATTATAATTGCTAGAATTGAAAGGAGGAGCAAGAAAATACGTGTAAAAATCAATGGGCTGCTACCCCAAAGCCTGAATCAATGTGAAAGTTCAGCAAAACAAGGTTTTAATCTTATTGGAAGAATCAAATCTTTTCTCAGTGTACACGCTGAATGCAAGAAAGAAAAAAGAAAAATTTCCCTCCCAGAAAACTGTATAATTTTCTGTTTCACAATAGTGTTTAAAGACAACTATGACTCTTGTAGTTTCACCACTCACTGGAAAGTGCAAGACCCAAAACCTTCATCATCCTAGAAATTAGAGATTTATTTTAATAGCACTAAGAATCAGAAAATAAGAGTAAGACACAGACTTCTGTGGCATAAAAGTCATCTAATCAGTCATAATATTGTTTACTATGAAAGAACCAGTTGCTTAGGCCTTTATTACATGGAACCAATGGCTCTACTGAAATAACAGACTTAGTAAGACACTTACTAGTTAGTTATCAAGGAACCTATTCAGATCTTTAAAAGCTCTTTTTAAACTGAAAACTGATAGGTTCAAAAATCCTAATTAGCTTTTATTAGATTATTATCTGTTATTGAATATGAATACATTTTAATGACATGATTCTGAATATAGTTTCTGAATGAATAAAACTAAATTCGATATCTGAATTTCTGAAATGACAGCAAACTCTGAAATTAAATATATCTTATTTTATGAAAATTGTGGATTGTCTCTTAATTTAGTATAAAAGATTTCCATTTTTAATATCTGATATTGGTTAGGATTTTTTTTTTCTCTAAAGTCAAGGTACCTGAATTTTAACTACCTATCATTGACTTTGAAGTTTGGCAACATTTACTGTAATGTCCAGGCAAATAATTGAAATTTTTCAATGACCATTTATTCAATGACCTTCTAGGATACTATAATTATAAGTGGCTGAAAGGAAAACCTAAAAGGCCTCTCAGTAAGCTTGCGCTAACCTTTTTAGGAAATAGTCTGATGTGCTGAATAATTTTGTATTCTAAAGAAAAGATGATGATATATTGTTGAATTTTCTGATCCTTGTCAAGAAAAATTATAAGTTTCATGTTTAGTAGTGTGACAGAAACTATAACTGATTTAATCATTTAAGATATATATATATACCTCAGGTGATACAGTTACAGCGATACTGGTTTGTATTGCTAGTCCCTTCCGTAGATGTGAACTTTCACAGATAGTATAGGGATATTTGAGGTATAAGCTTTACCATGATAATATAAAATTTATACTTCAGGATTAAGCATGCTTGTCCTACTAAATATTTTATGGTACTTAGCATCTGACTGCTACATATTTAGTGCACCAAAGTAGGCATGTGGGGGTATATAAGGTTACTTGCAATTTGGAGCAAGCAAGAGTCTCACTACTGAGACTTTTATTTGCCCATCTCAAAGAAGAGGTCTGTAAGTATTTCAAGAATGGAATGAATGTAAAAGAATAAAGATGACAAAAGTTATACAATTTTTAAAATTATATAACAGCTTTTGGCAGAAATAAAAAATCAGATGGAGTCTTGAAAGAAAATGACAAGAGATTGGTAAAATGGTCAGAATAACCATGGACATGGTAGAAGTAAAGATGAGGTATTGTACAAGAAAAACTGTTTGCCATTTACTCACTTGGTGTAAAGCATCACAGAAAACCATGGGTACGCAATAGGGTAACTACCACAGTACAATAGTCCAGTCATGGATAGCCTTTCAGGTTCTAATATTCAAAGTTTTATCTACTAAAATGTCTGTATCAGGTCTAGCAGGAAGCAATGAGCATCAGTAGCTCATATTCTGACTGGAAAGAGAGAAGACACATTAGAGTTGAACTGAACGAAATGGGAACAGTAAGAGGGCCATTTTCACCTTATCTGAGGAATATTGAAGGAAGATTATATAAAAGCATTTATACTGGTGCTGAAACGGAAAGGATAGTTCAGGTGAGGAGAAGAGAATGCTTGCTTGGGTTAACAAGGTAGAGCTAGATGAAATAACAATGTACATCTACCAAACAAAGGAAAGTTGAAACAGAACAGAAGAGGCACAATTATGCAAAACATAAAGTTTACTGAAGCAATGCAAAGTCTTCGAGTCATTTATTTTACAGAGCATCTCCTTTAGCCTTTCTGTTTACAGGAGGTAGTTTGACTGGGTTGGTGAGACTATATCAAGAAGAGAAGGAAGTAGGTGGGGGTGTATGGCATTCAATGTGACTAGTGATATTATTGCCTGCACCAGGGATCATAGTCCTTTACCATTGACTTCAGAGTTGTAACAGAGAGGGGGAATGAGGAGGATCATGTAAAGGAGAGAGGGATGAATAGAGTTAGGTAATGCATAGGGAGTAGAAAGGAAGGCAAAGGGAAGGAAGCTGAGACCATTCATAGAATAATTAACTGTGTTTACATGTGCCTGGGCCTGACAGACATGGCTACATCAATGGTCTCTTACCTGAGTGGAGTAGCGAATATGATTGCAACTCTTTTCACCAGGATAGGGAATTCTGGGTTTGTTCAGGAAGATAGCGAACTGAGAGTGAATATTGTCTTGATGGTGTCTGTGCGATGCTGCAAAGACATATCACCAAAGATTATTGTAAGATTGAAATTCGATGTCTTATTTCTCAAGGTTGTTAACTGTCAATGCACTAAAATTAGACTTTAATGAGTGGGAACATATTGCTGCATATCAGAACATTAGGCTCCTTCAGACACATTATTTATATTTCATAATGCCGCTTCTAATATTTCACCTTGAAGATTCCTAGGTGCCTCTGAGAATAGTTTGAATCTGCTTGCATTGTTATGCGCTGTATTTTACAACACTGGCCACTGTCAGTGAAGGAGATCTTAGAAATTCAGCTGAAGCTGGAGACAGTTAAATGTCTTTTCCTCTGCTCTTGTATATCATTATTTTTTTAAAAAAGCAATAGAACATGTATTTTAGAATTTTTAATTTTCAAATATTTAAGACATATTCTGACTTGTAATTTTTATCTTGATATTTTTGGGCATTATTTGTCTGCAATGATTCTATATTTTGGAGTTCAAAATGACAACTCATTATAAAGAAATAATAGCATAATTCTCTAAACTTTAAATGGAGGAACACATTTTCACATGCTGTCAATTGTGTTAATAATAAAATATTCATGATAGATTCCAATATAATAATTTCTGAGAGTAGTGATTTTAAAAATAGTGGAAAAAACCTTTCTTTGGAGAGCAATATAATTTTTTTATTTGCTAAATGGTGCCTGTTATAATTTTTGACCACCAATTTAGTTTTCATAAAGAATTACCAAAGGGTAAGAGATATGTAAATTTAGGAACAGAGTATGCTAGACATTCTCTTGCTCTAGGATGGGAATATTGTGTAAATTTTCAGTAAGATCAAGTAAGAAACAATTTAGTCAGATTTAGTACAAGTCTAATATTTTAGTTCTCTCTTCATACAGATACTTTGTTGAGTCATTAATTGTATTTACCAGTGAAAGAGATTCAAAATATGCTAACTACATTGAAGACATATTCCATTTGGATGAGTTAAATGTGAAATGTCTTGTTAACTGAGCCAGATTTCTGGCACTCTTGACTAGCTAAATTAGCTGGGACAGTTAAACCAGTTTGTACAAGAATACTTCATTAATTCAGAACGTCAGAGAGTAGGGTGGCTCAGCGAATATAACACAGAGGTAGTTAGACATATGCTTTAGATGAAGTCTTCAAATCTTGCTGGAAGCAAGGATGGGCTAACTGACCTCTGGAGGCACATTCCAGCTTAATGTTTCTCATTTATCTAATTCTAACTTTTAAGTTTACATAAAAGATGTAAACTGCTTTTATTTCAGAATGTCTTGGGTTTTGGTGGATGACAATTAAAAGGAATGTGTTTCTCATAATCAAACATTTGAATTCAACACCGAAATAGATCTTTTGATCAAACACAAATCACTTTAAGTTTCAGGATCATTAACTCTACCATTTACACATCCATTAGACAACTGTCTAGAAAGTGTAGTTTATTTATTTGCATATTTAGAACAATAAGACAAATTTATAAAATATTTAATATGTACCTATATTCACAAAAGGAGTGTTTTCCAGAACTATATTCATATTTTATAAATTAGATATTCTTCCTCTTTTCATTTCCCATACCTGACTTTTAATTAACAAAATGTTTGATTGGTTTTAGTTTATTTTATATAGATTCAGCCATATTCCTCCCAAGTTTTATCAATTTTATTGCATAATTTCTGTTCATGCACCATAGCACACAGGATCCCCAGGCTAGTGTCATTTCCAGTGATTATTCTGTGCTCTACGTACAGTCTTCTGATTGAAGAGTCAACCCTGTTGGCCACAATCATTGAGTTACTTTGAGCTCACAGTCACTCTATGATGATCTGAGGTTCCTATAATATGGTACAATATTTTCAGCATATTTTTAAATATTTTTATTAGGTATTTTCCTCATTTACATTTCCAATGCTATCCCAAAAGTCCCCCATACCCTCCCCCCCCCCAGTCCCCTACCCACCCACTCCCACTTTTTGGCCCTGGCGTTCCCCTGTACTGGGGCATATAAAGTTTGCAAGTCCAATGGGCCTCTCTTTCCAGTGATGGGCAACTAGGCCATCTTTTGATACATATGCAGCTAGAGTCAAGAGCTCCGGGGTACTGGTTAGTTCATAATGTTGTTCTACCTATAAGGTTGCAGACCCTTATAGCTCCTTGGGTACTTTCTCTAGCTCCTTCATTGGGGGCCCTGTGATCCATCCAAGAGCTTACTGTGAGCATCCACTTCTGTGTTTGCTAGGCCCCGGCATAGTCTCACAAGAGAGAGCTATTTCTGGGTCCTTTCAGCAAAATTTTGCTAGTGTATGCAATGGTGTCAGCGTTTGGAAGCTGATTATGGGATGGATCCCCGGATATGGCAGTCTATAGATGGTCCATCCTTTCATCACAGCTCCAAACTTTGTCTCTGTAACTCCTTCAGTGGGTGTTTTTTCCCAATTCTTAGAAGGGGCAAAGTGTCCACAGTTTGGTCTTCATTCTTCTTGAGTTTCATGCTTTTAGCAAATTGTATCTTATATCTTGTGTATCCTAAGTTTCTGGGCTAATATCCACTTATCTGTGAGTACATATTGTGTAAGTTCCTTTGTGATTGGGTTACCTCACTCAGGATGATGCCCTCTAGGTCCATCCATTTGCATAGGAATTTCATAAATTCATTCTTTTTAATAGCTGAGTAGTACTCCATTGTGTAAATGGTACATTATTTTTAAAGTGTTTGTGTGGTATATCTATACTTCTATTATCAAACATTTCTATATATCTAGAAAACTGACACCTTGAATTAAATTGTGATCTTCAAATGAAATAAAATATGAGTTTGATATGGCAAAGGTTATATGTTTGTGTGTTTGCATATGAAAAGTATGTATGTTTGCATGTTTTCCAACAAAGACAGCACCATGATTTAGGCTATTGACACACCCATGTCTATTTTGTCATTTTGTATTTTTTAAGAAATTAGATGACAAGGATGTATGGGGGGAGCTTCTTATAAAATTAACTTGACCTCTATTTAATAAAGCTAATTAAAGAGATTCTTGGACCTAGTACTAAACTAAGACAAAATTAATTTGAAGGCAGTTATGACATGCTCTGGATGCTGAATACCAAGGATTTTCTAAAGTGCAATATTATATTTTACTAATCTATCCAAACTTCACTTAAATTGAAAGAGTGTTCATGATAGCAAGATTACAAGCTTGGCAAAACAGAAAAATACTGTACCTTCTCCCATACCTCCAAGCAAGGTGGCGATGTGCATTTCCTAGGTATTCCAGACCGTGCAAGGAAATATCCCTACTTGAAGGTAACAGGACAGTAGCTAGGAGAATGAAGTTTAGACCAACACCTAAGCATAGTCCCTGTCTATGCAATTCATATTATTTTGTACTTAAAGGCATGGAAAATTCAACAAGTTCACACAGTTATATGAATTAGGAGGCTAAGCATATAATACAGCTCTGAGTGTTGGAGTCAGAGCTAGCAAAGAGATAATGAATGGTAAGTGGAAGAGACATGAAGAGAAATTCTTTCATGGCTATTAGAAACTAATTCAGATAAGATTGAGTAGAAAAGGGAGTCCAGGTCACTTTTTGAACATATCAATACGTATCAGATTATAAGAAAGGGGAAGGATGCCTTAGGCCATAGCAGGAAACATCAAGAACCGTGATCCCCTGATCTGCTCTATTTCTTTCCCTATGACACATAAAATGTTTTATTTCCTTTTAAGATGGTCAGTCCACTAATGACCTAAGGCAGGAGAAAACACAGTTATCAAAATTGCTAGTGAAGTGCTTGGTCAGTACATAAATATGATTTAATGATTCTGAAAGCAGATGGAGCAGAAACAGAGTGTACTGAAGGTAAAAATAAGGCATGTTTTAAAAGTGTCAGGTTTCAGAATGATAAATTGAGAATATAAGTGTGAATAGACCTTTTTAATATGGTTAATTTATAAAAAATATACTTGCAAAAATAGAAAAGTGACTTATTTTCTGATTGTTATTAACCAGCAGTAGGAAAATTATGTGTAAGTGAATTTCATGGACACTTGACTTGGAGAATTTTCCTGTTGAAAGAAATTTTAATTTCTTTGTCCTTTAATTTTAGTCTGGTGTGCTTTAAACATTTTGTATAGTCTACTTCTATTAATTAACTAAAATTAAATTGAATTTCTTTTTAAAAATCTCTTCTTCAAAGCATTTGAATGTAAAGCACAAAGGCCTATGAAAAATTTTAATAGTGATTAAATTCTTTTCAAAGATCCAGATACAGCTTTTTGAAGAATAAAGTTCTAACTCTGTTTGTTAAACAACATTTAATTTATTTAAAATATTGCTCTATTTTGGAAAATTAACAACCATCTTTAAATGTTATTTAAAATTTAAATATCAGCCTACTAGAACATCCTCCCCAACGTGACCAATTCAGTGCTTTAATAATGCAACATGAGCATTAAAATACCAGATCAATTGCAACTTGACCTATTAGGACATTAATATTGGAGTCTAATACATTCTATGACTTTCTAAAGACCACCTCTAGTTCTATGCTATAGTAAAACTTTTAATTGCTTCATCATATTCTGTACTATAACCTTAACATCATATATCATGTTCATGTACTTGTTTTAAAATAACTTTAATCAAACAAAAAGTGAAAACTTGTAAAAAGATACCTAATGAATTATTTAAAAACTATAATAGATTTTAAAGTGATTGAAAATTTATCTTCATTATATTTATGCTTATACTGATTTAAAAAAAAAGAAAACAAATGGCCAAGTTTTAGTGTCAAGGATTAATTTGTTAATTACTTGACTTAATAATGACTACATCTCCACATAAAAACATAATTTATAAGATGAAAACAGCCATCCCACATATAAACAACAGGGGTGAAACAGCAGAACTTTTACCTAGGCAAAGAATATGGATAGACTATTTAAGACAGACGTGCAAGTGGATTTTCATGTGGAAGAAGGTGTCCATTTGACCCTTTTACTCACAACAAAATTAAGCAAAATGCAAACATGGTTTGTATCCTGTGCTTATTTAAAAGTTAACTACTCTCTCCTATGTGCCGTCTCAGCCTACTTAATCATATCACTGGATGTGAGTTTAGGGAAGAAATACCGAAAGCTATGTAAATTCCTGTAATAAAATATGCTCAATCTTTTAAGCAAGAAGATGAAAGCTGAAAATGTGTAGTTGTAATCAATTTTCATCTACAAATTTGAGAGTGATGAATATGCAGGTCTTTTGATCTGGCATTTGTCTCCTCAGAATTTACCCTCAAAATAATTGGGCAAGTTCAACAAGTGGGTACTGCTGCATTCTTTATAAGGTCACTCATAATAGGGTGAAATTGAAAATAAAATAATTATTTATAAATATGATGGTTTAAAAAATCAAGACATATAGTTCATTATTTGGGCTTCAGAATTACCATTTAGATTCACATGTCATGCCTACCAGTGACTGACATGGGCATATTTGTGAGACTTCTAATTTCACAGTGTCTGTGTAAGAATTGAAGGAGTTGAGTGTGGTTAGCAATTTAGGACGTCCCAGGCAAGTACTGAGTGCTTAGGGTAGTTCAACTAATATTATTCTTATACTGTTACAGCTACTCACTTAATGAGTATCATTGTTACTAAGTATAATTTTTCCACACGAATCCATAATCACAAGGCAGACATCTAAATATGATAAGATTATGCCTTTATATATATGTATTTGATCTTACATGTGAATTATTTTTCATGGTTGATCATTTGTCCCACAAAAATATTTTTAGCCTGTGTAACCCATCAGTAACAGATGCGTTCACCATCATTTTCTTTTGACAGTCATTGCCACTTCTTGGGTAGAAGAAAATGTAAAGAAGAAAATAGCTGATTAGTTTTCTCCTTATCCCTAGGAGTTTGATGAATCATGAATGTTGATTCTAATTGGAAATTGAGTCCTTTGCTTGTATATGTCTTTTCATAAAACTCTCTCCTAATTTGTTAAATCATTAAATGGATCTAGCAGGTATTTATTTTGACTTTTATTAATTGTGACTTGTTTTTCATTATGGCATAATTTTCAGTCAGGAAACATTACTGCCACACATTGGAGTAAAAGCAGAAGATTCCTGCTGAGCCAATAAGTGCTGTGTGATTCAAGTTGAAACTCCAGGTCAGAAAACATACAGATATTATTATGAACTGAGTATGCATTGTTATCTGGGATTAATACGATTTTAATATTTAAATGACAGGCCTGTAGAGGTAACTGATCGAGACATGCATTTTAGATCATAGTAAGTGCTATATTACTTGTGTCTAGTTTGCCAACTTTTCATAAAGAGTTACATAGACATTGTGCACATGAGTAAAGCTTGTATATCTCTTATTTAAGATCATCAGCCTGGCATAAAAATATGATAGTTATTTAGTGTAAATATTGCTACATACTTACAAAGAGCTATAGCTATATTAAATCAAGATTTCAGCTTTTCTTTAAATCACAGAAGATTACAGACAGTAGGATACAAGTGTGGAAACAGGTGGACAGTATAAAGAAAGATGTCCTTAGCTCAAGCTCTGGCTTCAACACCTAATGTTATTGGCTTTATGCAAGTACTATGTTAAAGTGTTGTTCATCTCAGTATAATCACTTATAGAACATAAACAATAATAAATCTGGTATAATCAATTGTTTGTGAATGAAATTACCTGTTATTCCAAAGACAGAGACACAGTCATACAATAAAAGCTCCCAATAATTGCTAGGATTTAACACAAGGGTGTTATTATATGGTGTTCCTCAATAGAAGATACGATTATCAGCTGATCATAACACTTTACCTACCCCCAGGAGTGCACTCTGAGAATCTTAGGAAATGCATTCAATTTAATTTGTAAATGAGGTAGAAGACAATGCACTTACAAATACATTTTTCAAAGTGAACAGTGCACTATAAAGAAATAAATCTGAAATGTTTCGGTTTTTACTTTGCTATAAAATATAAGCACCAAACATCTTAATGGAGGAAAGATTTATTTTAGCTTATGGTTTCTGGAGTTCCTGTGCATTAAAGCAGGAAGGATTGGAAGAGCTGAGTGGTACATATCCTGGCAGGAAAGGAAGAAGTGACAGCGAGATTGCAAATGCCTGGACTATCAGATTTTCTTCTTTCCTCACTTTATTCCAAACAGACACCAACTTATGGGATCTTATCACTCACATTCAGTTAAATCTGTGTTCTTACAGACATACCCAAACATGGTCCTTAACAATCTGGATCCTTCACAATGCTATCAGGTTGAGAATTAAGATTGAACACCACAAGGATGCTATTGTTGTTAGAGCAGGCATTTTGAAACCAGCAATTAATGCTGTATTGAAATATTAATGTTGGGAATAGGCCCTGGCTCTGTGAATGGATGGCTTGCCGAACAAACATGAAGACTGACATTCAGAAAGCCAGCACACATGAAAACATAGAGTGATTGTGGTAGTCTGTTTGTAATCTCAGTATTCAGGAGGCAGGCTGACAAGCTAGACCAGCTGAATCAATGAGCTTTTGAGTTCAAGTGAGAGGAACGTTCCTCAATATTCAAGACAAGCTACAGTAGAGGAAGACACTTCAAATTACCCCCTTCGCATGAAGACACACAGAAGTGCCCGCGCACATTTGGATGGACAAATACATAGACCAATTAAATACAAGGGCAAAAGAAGAAAGATGAATAGCCAGTTGCAAATCCCACATAAATCGTAAATTGTCTTCAGTTTGTGTTTAAGAAAGCACTGGAAAACTTTAACGGAATGAGCTATTGATATAAACCACCCTGATAGAAATAGGATAGCATTGGTTTTCAGCAGTGCAGAATAGGAAGGAATGCTTTGCTACCTGAGGATGATTCAGTCTAGATGGACTTGTTTCTGAGATCATACATCCACTCTGATTGTAATTCTGTGGCCTCGAAATGATCCAGGTGTTCCAACCACCAGCCATCTGTCGAAGGAAAACTGCTTTCCCGGAACTGACAGGATACTGCATGTATTTAGTAAAGTTTATCTTCACAGTTGAGCAAGATAAATAAAACAGCAGTGGAACCCCTGTGAGGATATACTATATACTTCAATTATTGGACCATTATATCAGTAGCAGATGTTACATTTTTGGTACCTAATGGGAATTTTTTGGATCATCAAAACCATTTTTTTGGTATGCTCTAGCAATTCTCAGCAAGTTTTTTTTTTTCTATAAGGGGAGTGGCATGATTATAGGAAATCATTTTAAGGTTTTTGTTTTCAATAGGAAAATACTATTTTCTTTTAGGCCAACAAGCCAGTTTCTACTATTTATTGTCAGTTATTTACCTTCTTATCACGTCTACACCATTAAAGACCATTATGTAGAGGTTTCTTCCAGCTCATAGAAAGTAATTTGAGAAATGTGTGTAGATTTGTGAAGTAAATCCGAATAATGCAACGGGATTAACCTAATGAAATATTTCATCACGATGTTTGTTTACATGGTATTTTCTATGGAGAAAGCGTTCTACTTCAAATATCTATCATCCTTGATTTATGATAACATGACTTAAAATAATTCATATTTACTCCATATTAGTACTGGCAAACAGTGCTGTACAAATTAGCATAATTCATTACTCACATTTAGGCAATTAATCTAGGCACAAACACAGCCTGGGGGGGCACAACTCAATCATTAGTATCCAATCCTATTAGCCATACAGTCTTTTCTATTTGCATGCCAATGTAGTCTGTAATTCATTCATTCATTCATTCATTCATTCATTTTAGAATTGATCTACCATTCCTATTTTTGCTGTTTTTATAATAGAGCCTTCAATTTTACCAAGATAATTTTCTTTCACCTAAAGACAATAGCTTTCATTTTTTTCATTTGGAACACTTTCACAAGAGGAATATTTGCTTGACACATTCTTACAAAGGGTTAATAGGACTGGACTGGCTTTAAAGTCTACCTTTTGATAGTCTTCTTTTTTATGGTTTTAATTGCTCAAGTCTGGCCACAATTTAAAACAATAACTAAAAAAAAAGTGGATACAAATATTTTATAAATTTCAAATGTACACTGTCCATTTTTAAATGGGAAAGCTGAGTCATTCATCCGTGTACAGCCTTCTGGATGTCACATGTTCTGTCACTTCTTGCATCTCAGCCATGCTCTTATCTTTTATCTCCCAGGACATTAGCATATCCACTTTGTTCCAGGGTGTTCTAATATGCTCCTCTCTTTGTTTTGCCTCTAATGATCCTTCTTTCAACACACTTGCAGGCTGCCAAATTAAAGTTATTACATTCTTCATAATTTAGTTCTAGCTATAATGTTGCATTGAAGGCTAATTTCAAAACTCTCCATTTCTCTTCTCCCTGCTGTAGAAAAAATGTTGATGTGTAAATAAAAAAAAAAGGAGCATTTTAGCTTTAAATACTCTTATTTCTACTATGTGTTCATTCATCATGAGAATCTGGGATATTCAGGCTCTTCAAAGTTTCAGATAGGAATAATGAACCAAGTAGATTAGGATTTTTCTTTTACAAGATTGTGCTTTCTGGAAGTATACCTAGACTTAGACGGTCAATCACAAAACAATGTTGTGTGTATAAGTCATGAGATGACAAGGCTATGTAGCACATAGAATTAGTTAGACATTATAGGTAATCATAATCTTCATGAGGGGTGACATTCCAGAGGTGAAGGTAGAATGTATCAAATCTCTGGGAGGTGAGAGACTCTCAGGACTCAAAGTGAGAGACTTAGATGGAATGGCCAACAGTAGGGAGAGGGAAATTGTAGAGTCCTCTTCCAGTCGAAAGGCAGGGCATCAAGTGGAGGGACAGAGTTGCCACCTCACAGTCAAAAACTGTGACCCAGAATTGTTCTTGTCTAAAAGAACTGCAAGGACAAAAATGGAGAAGAGACTGAGGGAAAGGAGGTCCTTCTTAAGGGGAGGCTCTATGATCTGACACTATGACTGATGCTATGGTATGTTTACAGACAAGAGCCTAGCATGGCTGCCCTCTGAGAGTCCCAACAAGCAGCTAACCAATACAGACACAGATAATTACACCCAATCAATGGATTGAAGTTGGGGACCTCTTTGCTTGAATTAGTGAAAGACTGAAAGAAGTTGAGGAGGAAGGTGACCCCATAGGAAGACCAGCAGTCTGAATTAACCTGGATCCCTGAGATCTCTCAGACACTGAGCCACCCAGGCAGCCTACACTAGCTGATATGAGGTCTTCAACATACATACAGCAGAGGGCTGCATGATCTGAGAAGAAGCACATAACTCTTGAGAGATGTGACGCCCCAAGGAGTAGGGAGGCCTGATGGAGTCTGGTGGGGGATGGGGGAGGAGGAATGGGATGAGGAACTGTCAAAGGGCAGACCAGGAGGGGGATAATGATTGAACTGAAAAAAAAGATTAAGGATAAAAAATTTATATATGAATGAAAATTAAGGATAAAAAATTTCATATATATATGAATGAAAGATTAATGGTACTTAGAATTGCTAGGAAGGGTGATTGCTGTTGAATTTACATCTCAGTCTACTTGAAATACCATAGACCTGGTGGCTCAAGCAGCAGAAATGTATCTTATAGTTTCTATAGACTTGATATTAAAGGTCAAAGCACAAGATTTCTTAATGTGAGTCTGGTCCATGGCTCCTTGCTGTCTCACATCACTGAACAAAGTCAATGAATTCTTTTCTTTCTTACTAAGACACTAATCCCATCATATGGGCTCTACCCTCACGGCTTGCTTTTAACCTACTTCCCTCCCTTCACCCTCTTATCAAGTGTCCTCACAGTGTTTCTACATTCAGTCTTTATCATGTGTCTTTAGAAGATAGTTTCAGGCGAAGAGTCAGATTGAGGTTAGTGCTATAATCAGGAACATATCATTTATATTCCTGTGATGCTGTGATCCTAGTAAACTGAGACTGTGTGAAAAGTGACACATGGTTTAAGCAGGAAAATAAATGTTCTGAGGAAAACAAAGACAATTTGCCTTGCTGATTACTGGCAGCCCTGTAGTACCATAAAGGACTGGCTGGTGACCTTGTCTAGTGGCTTTGTCTTGGATCCTGTGCATCCCTAACCACTAAGCTTACCTGTCTGGTGCTTAGCAGTCTGACAGTAAACTTGAATAAGGGACTTACGTTTAGATGATCAGCAGGTACCCCAAATCTGCCAAAAAGAGGGGAAAAACTTAAAAAAAAGACACGACTGCATGTTTATTGCGAACTGAAATTCTGTGAGATCTTGCCAGCATTATACTTGCAGATTTTGTGAAAATTTTATTGCAGATCCTGCAATATATGAATAAATATTGGAAGATTAATAAAGGAAACCCATAATAATATTTTCTCTTCATTCACTCCCTCCTACTAAAAATTACAAATAATCAGCTTAGTTTTGGCCCAGCTTTAGAGAATATACTATACACAGTGTCGAAGATATCTATTTGTGGCCTCAAATAAACTGAAAGTTATTTCAGTTTTCTGGTTTTGTCTTTATAAGAAAGCAAATCTAATTTGTGGAAATAAGAATTCAGCCTCCCCTTAACTATAACTACCCTCAAGTCACACACACACACACAGAGAGAGAGAGAGAGAGAGAGAGAGAGAGAGAGAGATAACCACATGCAGAGAGGATGAGAAAGAGAAGAAGGGTACGGAAGGCGGGGCAAGCCGTATAGTAAGGAGTGGGGCATAGATCGAGAAAGCCGTACTGAGCCACTTGTTATTATATAATCCCAGAATATGTGCCAGGTTCCTTTACAGTTGAAGAAGTAAGAGCTCAATTCAATGCTTCTTTCTTATCAGGCCTCGTCTGAACATCTGGTAATATCTTTACCTAAAGGTCCTAGAGTTGGAAGAAAACACATAGATACTTTTGTCTGCAGTATTACAAATTTCTTAAGACATTTTGGCATGCTTCTGCTGAAATTTGAAGAAAGAACAAGAACACTACGCATAGAAAATACAATTGTCATATATAGAAAAAAAATTACCCAATACAAGAGACAGCAAGCTGATCCTTCCTTTTTTGTCTACTTTGAGACTCGAGACAATACCATTGAACTACCATTATACCATGCAGTAACTTAGTAACTTGAGAAGATCAGAGGGAATGAGAGAAATTAGATTTGTGAAATTGTGAAAGACTGCAACAGTGCTGTGGAAAGTTTATCATATTCTCCATCAACTAAAACAATTTAAAGATTAGTAGTACTAGAGTGATGTTAAGGTAAAATATGACATTTTTATAACTGTTTTTCCCTTTCAAAGTACAGGGACAACTGAGTGATACACTTAGTGAAGAGCTTTGAACTTAAAAAATTAGATTTATTTATTTTATGTATTTGAGTATGTTGTCACTGTCTTCAGATCCCATTACAGATGGTTGTGAGCCACCATATGTTTGCTGGCAATTGAACTCAGGACCTCTGCAAGAGCAATCAGTGCTCTTAACTGCTGAGCCATCTCTCCAGCCCTGAGTTTTAAACTTTTAGAGGATTTAAATTGTGGACAAACTGGATCTAATACTTTATTCCATAATTATTGTTGTCTAAACAAGAGACCCATTTTCTTATTAGAAAACCGAATGCCTATGGAAACTTTTAAATGGTTCTGAAAACTGGAATAGTGGGTAGAAAGGAAACTAGTCTTCTATGACTTTCTTTTATCAAATTCCTGATCTGGAAATCACTTCACCAATATTGGGAAGCAGATACAAATCCAATTTCTGTCCAGTTGTGTCCACAGGCAAAATGTCCATCTTAATCTCGTCTCAAACCTGGGTGCAGCATCAGACTGTTAGGCGTCACTTTCCTGAAAGTAGACATGGACTCTGGATGACTTTCTTCCTCTTTTCTCCCTGTTTGGCTTGGGTTTTTCCAGTTAGCAGAGAACCCCGTGGGGTATTTTGTTTCCTCGGTTGACCTTTGTGCTGTTTGCTTCACAGTTAGAAAGTATGTGTTTGATGAAAATAGCAGTGCATATTATAATCAGAAGCATCTATTGTATCTAAATCATAGAAAGGTTCTCAACCAACCTTCCACTGGGATGTCTTATAAACCAACAAATTTAGACACTTGGCACAGCTTGCCTCTGTTCCAGGGTGACAGTTAACCTTACTCCCATTCAATAGCTCAGACAAGATTTCTAAAATATGGGGTACTGTGAAGTTTTGATACAACATTTTCCCTTATTGCTGCAGGTATTGTGCATAATAAGACTCAATTAACTCTCCTGATATTTACACGGGGCTGAGTATGTTGCTGGGGAAAGACCTTTGTCTCCAGAGACTCCTAGTCAATGACTTGGGCAGTGTATTTTTTTTTAACCCAATGAGTCCATTTAGTTTTCTTTGTATGTACATGCTTCTAGAGATGGCCACTTGGGACAAGAAAACCTATCAGAGGCTTGCTCCTGGAGAAAACTATATCTCCATCTGTCAGCTGGTATTGATTCCCTGTAGCTCTACATTTATGCATCGTTTTACAATGGATTTTTGCTGCTGCTGTGATACATGGCAAAAAGAAATGGATGTGTGTGTGTGTGTGTGTGTGTGTGTGTGTGTGTGTGCGTGTGTGTGTGTAATAGTATACAGGTTCCAGGAGTTCTGAGTAATTGGACTTCAGTTGTGCTCAGTGATATGTCTGCATTTCTCTCTGATGATGTGGCTGCCACTAAACTGTTATTCCTTATATCAGCCCCACCTCTCTGCCTCCACCTACCCTTTGAGTTATCTTACAGTAGAGTGAGAATTTTATGATGTTCTCTTCTTTTGTTTTAAGCTGTGGTTCCATCTCTGGGGTTGCATTCCTAAAGTGAAAGCAAAGTGTTCCATAATTATAGCAGAAGCCCTTCAACATGAAAACTGAGCTTACTCATTCTGTTCTGAATTCTAAGTATTACTATGCTCTACTCTGTTACTATTATAGACCATTTCATGGACAGTTTTTCTCCACTTGCCCCCACTTATCTGCCAGTGCATGGAGCAGCAAGTGAGGGTTTCATCTGCCATCTTCTGTCTCTTCTAAATCCTCACTGAATTTTTATTCTCTGAGATTTTGGTTCTCAGAACACAAAATAGATTATGGTTTTCAGGAAATATAACCTTTAATATTTTGTTGAATGTATTAAAATATTTACATTTACCATGATTATTTTTCATCATATATAAATGCTTTAGGAAGACCCCATCTTATTGGATAAGTAATAACTAGAGAGATGTTAATATAGAGGAAAAAATTTAAAACATTAAAGACTTATTGAACAAGCAAATGGGACAGTAGAGCCAGTGTGAGTGAGTGAAGACATTCACACTACAAACCTGACCCTGTGTGAGTGAAGACAGTCACACTACAAACCTGACTGTGTGAGTGAAGACACTCACACTACAAACCTGACTGTGTGAGTTCAATACTCAGAAACAAGCTGGTGAAAGCACAAAACTAAATCCTGAAAATTGTCCATTAATCAGTGCACATGCTCCAAGGTCCACAAGCCAAACTTGTGTCCACTTGTGTGTGTGCATATGCACAACTCACATACACATAATAGACACAAATAAACATAATGAAAAGGCACTGTATTGGGAAAGTCACAGAAATTAATCAAATAGAAACCACTTATTCATATCCTTATTCTCATTATATGATGTCTCATTTCTTTGTGCTTCAGTCATCTAACTGCTGTGTCTTGTAATCAAATCTATATTTAATGCAGTATTTGGAGAGCCAGAAAGAATGAAAGCCCTTTACTCCCATCACTTGGGAAGCAGACATAGGCACATTTCTGTGTGTTTAAGGCCATCCTGCTATACAGAAAGAGTTCCAGGAAAGCAAGGGATACATAATAAAAAGGCCCTGTCTCAAAATAAAAAGACAGCATTTGAAACAGATCCCCAAAATCATAGATGATTGTAGAAGGTAAAATGCTTCTTGTTCAAAGGTCAAGCAAAAATATGATGACAAACCCCGTCTTTGACCCTAATTAAATCAAGGATGATAATTGGCAAAATGACATTTCACACAATCACTAAAGATAAGTTCTAATTTTTTATATACTATAAAGTTTTGAATGTGTCTTTTTAATTTTTTTAGCAGAAAATAAATGCAGGTCTCCATGAAAAACTATCCCTGTTCTGAAATACTTCTCATTTATCTATTTATTTTAACTTCCACACTCCAGTCATGTTGACTTTTGCGTGAAAGAGAAATTGAAGGAAAATATTCAAAACACTTGTCTTACAGTCTCATTATAGGAATTAGCAGCTGCAGACAATTAACAATGAACATCTGCCAAAGTTAACACAAGACACGGAGATAAATAGTAAGTGTGGACAGTATGAAAACTCACAGATGTCTGACTTTAATAGTCAAATCATATAAATCTTTTATTTTCCTCAGCCTGATAACTTTCTAGTGAGTGTTCCTGACATGTGCCTCCCACTAATTTCTAGCTGTCGCTGCGGTTTTCTGTCTGTTCTGCTACAGCAGGGATCTGTCTGGAAGCAGACCTTTACTGAGACAGACAGTTAATGGGAACAGTAGCAGCCCCAAGGTGTGTTTATACAGCAGACTCACTTCCTCTGCTTCTGTGATATATGAACTCCATCGGAAGTTTCCCAGCTCTTTCAGGGGATAAATCATGGCAGTGGGAGCTTGTATTTAACCTTCGCTGTCCTGGCTCTGTACTCCATAGCCCTTTCCCTTTATCTCTTTGGATCCATGGAAGGGATTTCAAACAGACTTGTCTGTGTGCACAGGACATTGTTCTTTCTGTCCTCTGCTGCCCAGTTCCTTTCATCCCACTAGAGAGATTCTGTCTCTTATGATTTGCCTGTATGTCAGTCAGAATGGAACCAATACTTTAGTGTAGACAAAGGGTTTTTTTGATTCATTTCCCAACAATAATATATGATCTTGTGTGTGTGTGTGTGTGTGTGTGTGTGTGTGTGTGTGTGTGTTATATAGCAAATATACCTCCATCACATGGTAGTCATTATTATATATGATAGGTTTTCATATTTGGAGCTGCTTTAACTAAAATTGAAATGTGTTTCTTGGCAATAACTTACTTCACTTTCTCTCCATCTTTGGCCCTTCTGAAGCAAGTATTCCCTTCTCTTGGCCATTCATTCTGATTTTGGCTAACAGTCAATTTTGCTGTTTTCAGTTTCAAGATTCATTTATTCTGGCCTCTGCTAGTGTTACTTTCCAGAGCATTCTACTATATACAGTGTGCAGCACAGCACTTTCTTACTTCTGTCTCCTTGGTGATTAATTATAATAAGTGATTTTGTTTATTTACTTTCTTATCTAGAATTTACCTTTTACAAAGACTATCATAGCTGGGTAGTAGTGTCACATGCCTTTAATCCCAGCACTTGGGAGGCAGAGGCCAGCAGATTTCTGAGTTCTAGGCCAGCCTGGTCCACAGAGTGAGTTCCAGGACAGCCAGAGTTATGCAGAGAAACCTTGTCTCAAAAAACCAAAAAAGAACAAAAAAGTTTCTCATGATGTTCTTAGTATATAGAGGAATGCCTTATATATTAAGAGCTCGATTAAGGTGTCTTAAAAGATACATAGTTTTAAATATTTTTGTATATAGGACCACATTATGTATATAATCCAAATCTAACCTTTTAATGCATCATCTTTGACTTCCTTTGATGATTGAAAATTAGAGTTATGTTTTAAAAGAACTGAATGACATATGATAAATAGGCAAGAACCCAAGAATCCCATTCTTTTTGATAAATATGTCCTTGTCAAAGTATTTTTGCATATTGTTCTTTACCTCCTACAGATGCCTATATAGTACTTTTGAAAATTTAGAAATATTAGGTCAAGATGTATGGGATCAAATGTACATAGGTGTTGGAAGATACTGTGCAGGTTCTGGGTGGAGAAAAGTCATTGACACTCTTAGACAGCTGTGAATCCTGTGAATGACAATATCTACATGCCAGGCAGGCTGTACTCACTGATATCATAATGACATGGCTACTATGCAAATAAACAACCTCTCTTTGACTGGATTTGATGCCTGATCCATAAAAGTATGTCAATTGATACATTCTAAAATTTGTTGAAAATCCATTTCTAGAAGGTAGTAGATTCTAAAGTAGACATTTCCTGTTAATTTAGCTTGGAATCAAACTACCTTGCCATCAATCATATTTATAGTTTTAGACAAATATTACTCTCAGTCTTGATCTAAGAAGTTCCTCTTTTCACTGAGCAGTGGAAAATTCAAAGACTCATGCTGTTCGAAGTTTAGGGAACAAGTGACTGTAGCCACCCATAAACATGGCAGTTAGATCATCTGCTCTAAGGTATAGAGAAAATCTCAGAGGAAGGGACACAAAACAGATCATATGGGAAAGGGCTGTGAAACCCGTTCTTGAAGGCAGGGAATTATCATTACATTCACTAACTTAAGTAGATGCAGTTTCCTTCACTGGACCAACACAAGCAAAGGCTGATCAACATTTTTTCATAAATGGAGGAAGAACTCCAATGATCCTACCTCCTTCTAGTGATCAATGATGGATTATGGGGTAGTGAGAGCGATTGCTTCAGTTTTATAAATGTTAGTGAGCTCACTGGGCTCCCATGGTTTGCAATAAACAAGCTAAAGATCATGGGAAGTCATGGCTAAATTGACAGTGTCACAAAACAAAACATGATCCATTACATTGAAAGAGACTTGTAGGTAGCAGGAGAAACTGGTGCTTATTGCAGGGCAGTGGGAGATGCTGGTGGGTCAGGGCATTCGGAACACTTCATATACCTGTGTGAAACTAATAAAGAACACATTTTATTAATAAACATGCATTTCAATTTCAGTTTTACAAATACTACCAAGTTTCCTTTCCAGTCAGAAGCCTGGCTGTTGACTGCATTTGTTTTCAAACATGAATCCTGTAATGGCTGGTTTTGTGTGTGAACTTGACACAGGCTGGAGTTATCACAGAGAAAGGAGCTTCAGTTGGGGAAATGCCTCCATGAGATTCAGCTGTAAGACATTTTCTCAATTAGTGATCAAGTGTGTGTGGGGGGGGGAGAAGGGCCCCTTGTGGGTGGTACCATCTCTGGGCTGGTAGTCTTGGGTTCTATAAGAGAGCAGGCTGAACAAGCCAGCAAGGAACATCCCTCCATGGCCTCTGCATCAGCTCCTGCTTTCTGACCTGCTTGAGTTCCAGTCCTGACTTCCTTTACTGATGAAGAGCAATGTGGAAATGTAAGCTGAATAAACCCTTTCCTCTCCAACTGCTTCTTGGTGACGATGTTTTGTCCAGGAATAGAAACCTGACTAAGACAGATACCATTATTTCTCATTTCTAAATTTTAATCTTCTAGAATCTTACTACACATTATTTTTTTCAAATATAACTGTGTTTGAGGCCTATAACTCTTAAATATACCTGCCTAACATGCATACTTACTCTGAAACCTTGGTAGCATTACTCTATCATCAACTCTTGTTACTCACTACATTGACCCCCTTAAATATTCATGGCTTCATTGATTCAAAGGCTTTGATCATTTTGATTCTGTCTAGTTTCATCCTACTAGAATATTTTGTCTTTCTTCATCACCCTCTCCTGAAATTGTAGGCAGCCTTTTAATCTAGATTCCCATGTCATTTTGAACCTCGAGTTTTTTAGGTCAAGCATGATGAAGATATATTTTCAAATTTTATTCAAATTGATTTATTGTTCTACCAATGGCACTTGTATCCTATTTGCATGCATACTTATTTTTCTGTACATGACTCTCAAGAATCTGGAATTATGAAATTCATGTCTTTCCTTCCTATGGTTCTTAGAATGGGGCCTCCCATTAAAGGTTGGGAGTTGAAAGAATGCATGCACGCCTAACATTGCCCCATGTATTAAAAAGCATTTAGAGGAAGAAAAGATGCCATAGAAGCAGACCAATTCTAATGACAATTGAACATTCATTTCCTATATCATTCTATGTAAAACAAACAAACAAACAAAACAAAGAAACTCATTTAAATCTTTATAGAGTAAGATTGTGTTTATTTTTTCCCATTTTCTCTTGGAAGAGTAAACCCTAAATTTAAACCTATTCATTTCTCGGGATTTTTGAGAATGAAGAAGTGAAGGATTTTATTTATAGAAATGTAAACAGACTAACTGCTGCTGCTTACAATTTGATTTCCACCAAGATTTTCCAACATTGGGATTAAAAATAAATAAGTGAGAAAATCTTTGTGTAAGTGCTTACACATGGAAAACACCAATCATACACTATTATATTCTTCATGTTAGCATAGTCAACAGATCATATCCCTCACCAGAAAAGTTTGATTTCATAATGGGTAGTTTCAATGGTAAGCAGAATGTCCTCCAGATTTTCTACACAGATAAATTTTAGTATAGCGTAAGATTACTTTCAAAGAATAATCCTAACTTATGGGTAAGTTATCAATAGCAGGAAGGGTGTTTATAATTTTTTTTAAATGTAAGTGACAACTCAGAATGGAAAGAACATACTTTATATGAAACAGATTTTTATAAAGTAGATCCTATTTAACAAATATAACTTAAAGATTTAATTTCTATTAAATGTATATATGTGTACATGTGTATCCATGCCATTTGTTGTTTGTATATGGGTACTTTTGTAGGCTGTATGAGAACTACAAATTCCTGGAGCTGGAGTAATAGTCAGCTGTAAGCAGCTCTACTTGGGTGTTAGGAATATAGCTTGGGTCCTTTTTAAGAGCAGTGAATATTCGTAAATGCTTGGACATCTCTAAAGCTCCCAGAAATATATTTATTATAAAACTAGCAATTAAAGTATTTTTAGAAAAAATGTTTACGATTATTGGAGATTATGTTTGCCTGTTTGTTAGCTTAGTTGTATTCAGTTCTATGAAAGAGAACCTCCCCATTATAGATGTTTAAGTGCCCAGCATCACATCTTTACTAATAAACAGTGCAAAATGCATTGTCCAAGGTAGGTGTGTTTTAGTTTTATTAATTTTAGTTCTTAGCTTAGGAATTTTCCTCTTACTATTCCTTTACAGAGACTTACCCCTTGAATGATGGAAGTAGACTTGTTGTGCATTCAATCTGATGATGATATTGATAGAATGAAGATTCAAGAGGGATGGAAGGATTTGATGGCTATGCCAGACAATTCTCTTTCATTTTATCAGGAAAATAGAAGGGAAAGCAGCTTTCTCAGAAGCTATGAAACATCTTAATGGCCATAGGAGTGACAATGGCATGATTTGTTGGAACAGTCACTATTTGTCCCATGGGACATATGAAAAGATTTACCCTTCTTGCCAGCTACATTGCTTTTCATTATCTTCAGGCCCAAGATGAGGTGAAATGAATGCCACATTTATCTCTGAGATACAATTTATGGTGGTGCCAAAAACGAAGTAATAAAAATAATAAATTTTACTGCAAAATGTTTAAAAATGACATTAATAATCTTTAAACTCATAATTGACAAAAAATTAAAGTTTTAAATAAAGAAAAGAAATTGCTCTCAACTAACATGGTACATTGGACTTGTTTTGTCTTTCTAGTAGCTGATCACCTGATCAAGTAGAAGTTCATTGTTTAGGGCCATAAGGAAGAAAAATTGAATGGAGGATAGAAGAAATGACAGGAGAGATAAATGGAGAAGCAGTGGGTAGAATCCATAACTCATTTGACAGCACCCTTGTGTGGTTGTTATATTTCTTTGCTTCTAAGTCCACTGAAAATGTGGGTGCATATGTGTGCAGGTAGATGTATGGGTGTATGTGAGTGTTACTAAGCACTCGGACTTATTGTTAAGTGAAGAATTTCTTAAAAGTAGATCCATGAGTATTTAAAAAAACAATATGTACTCAGTCACAAACAAAATGAATGCAGATTGTATGATTTATTTTAAACTATAAAGATAATGTAGATAGATAGATAGATAGATAGATAGATAGATAGATAGATAGATGGATGTCTATTACATAGACATGGGTAGCTAATACAAACCATGGTTATCAAGTAGAAAAACACTTTATAATCAGTTTTCCAGCTGTCCAACATGGTAGAAGGTTATGCATATGACATATGGACAAAGAGCTATCATGCCACAGTTACCTGAAAGACAAAGCTCAAAAGCAGGAAGAAATAAGACAAAGACAAGCCCAATCTTATCACGAGTTAGGAAACAATACTCAAAAAATAGATACAATAAATATTGATAAATATGTGTGTCAGTCAAAATTTTTGGCATTTCTCTTAGCTATGTTTTTATTGCACCATATCTCACTCTCTGCTTTTTCTAGCTTTACAATGTATCAATGATAAAGAACCTGTATATTTAAATTTAATCTAATGTCTGTTTAATGCAGATCTTTATATTAGCACTCCTGATACCCAGATGAAAGGTACCTGTAATTTAAAATTTTCAAGTTGTCACCATGAAACAAAAAGATAAACTGACAAAATTAATGTGCCATATGCTGCTAGTTGATGCATATGAAACACAAAAACTGAAAATTATGTGTATGTATTCTCTTACATGCTGCATCTGGTTTGTGTATTGGAATAAGTCCTGTATACAATTTAGAATTAACAGCACATAGTACTCCAGTCTAATCATATGCTAATTCACACTTGGCTAGTGGTTAATTGTAGTGAACAGGACAACTCATCATGAGACATGAGTCAAGACTTCACCCCTGGGATATATCACATATTAAGCTTTTTTATCTAATAATATCTGGTGTGTAAGGTAAATAGGCATCATGGTGAAAACATGGCATACATACATAAAGGGTTGAAAGCTGCACAAAAGCAATAATGTCTGGCTTGCTTACCGACTTCTGTGATAGAGTCCCAGGAGCAAGCAGTCTGGGTGCTGAATGAAGGGCTGTTTTCGTATGCCTCTTCACATTATATCAGCACGTACTGCTCAGCTTAAACCCTTCATTACTTTATGGTTCATCTACTGGCTGTTGAAAACTTTTCAAAGCAGAACATCATCTTTTATCCCTGAGTCTGAGAGTTCGGTTGAAGGTGTGATAGAATCCCAGCATAGGCCTCTGGGCTTCACAGCAGTGAACCAGTTAACTTAATGGAAAGCAGTACTGGGTTTAACTTGAAATCCTTTTCATCAGTCATTCTGATGGTGGCACTGAGCTTTTGGATTTTAATATTGTATAAAAAGAAATAGAAGTTATGGGATCGGTGGAGAAATGAAAAGGGAAAAAAAAAGTCATTGAGAATGAAGGGTACCTACACAATACCTAAAGCTGACTGTTTGTCTCAAAACACTGCTGTTAAATATGACAGAAAGGGGGAAAGAGACATAACCTTGCTGGAGAATTGATCTTGGTTCTTTTCTAATGGGTAAGAGATTCTCTAGCTCTGAGATTCCATCAGAATGAGCTCAGCTGAATTCCTGCCTAGTTTGTAGTTTTTTTTTTTTTTTTTTTTTTTTTTTTTTTTTTTTTTTTTTTTTTTTTTTTTGCTGATAGACTGGAATGTTTGGCATTCCTGCCCTCACAGACCAGAAAGAAATAAAAAGAGAAACCTTTTGAGAACCGCCTGTGAAACTAGCAAAGAGCTACTGTGTGCTTGGTGCTATAAAACGGTTGTTTTTGAATTTCAAAGTAATGGATTGCATAATTCACTAAATCAGAAAGTAAATCACGGTGTTACTTTCTCTCCCGTGGAAATGTGGAGCTTCAAAATGGAGCACACTGGAAAGATATATCTGCCACCTGCAGTTTGCATTGACATTGTGTCAAACCGGCAGTACCACATTTCTATTGCACATTATACTTAGTATTAACATTAGGTTCAAAGGAAACCCCACTAACAGAAACCTCCCAAGGTAGTCCACATATCAATAAATGAACTCAACCTGGACTATAGGTAGATTGTTGGTACTTAGATAAAAGCCAGCATTCCTCAGGAACTAATGAAGCTGGCTCTCTCTACCAAAAAGGAGTCATTTAGGTAACCTCTATGTGTCAGGAGGGACACATGGCTACCTGTAGTGCCTATTAGCATATCAAAGCTCCTGATGGTCTCCAGGCTTCCTCAGTATCACAAGTACTTGGTACACATTCCAAAGTCCTTGCTAGTATTTAGCCCTTCTAGCATCCCCCGCCTCCCTCCTGTCCTCACCCTACTACTGCTCTAAATTCCCTCTAGCTCAATGGACTTCCCTATCCACAGCTACACAGGCTCCTTATAACTCTACTACTCTTTTATGCTCTTGCTGTCTTTCTCTCTTTCTGTTTCTGACCCCCTCCCTCTTCCTTCCCATACTCCTTCCCCTCCTCCTCACTCTGCACTGTTCTTGCTTCTCTCACCATGTTTTCTCTATTCTCTCTTGTCTGCTATTCTTCCCTCTCTCACAGATAGGCCTGGGCATGTTCAGTCTGCTGGTCATGTTCATTATACTTCTTTCTTGCCCTACTCTGGACACTTAACAGATCTGGCTGTTCTCTTTCACAAATACAACAAAAACCCTTCCCTTAACTATGCCATGGAGCAGTCATGTCATCAGCTTACAGAAATACAATGTTTATAAAATTAGCATTCATATTTTTGTATATTTAATAAATATCTGTATAAATAATTGTATTTCCCACAAACACATTACTGCACATAATGTAAAAGTCTAGTTTTTGGCTCCATAGAATCTGTAGCCAGTTATGATCTCTTACATATGTAATACTATCACTTGGCAGGCTAAGAAAGGAAGATTGTCATGATTTTATGGCTAGCCAGGTTTATGTAGTGAGTTCCAGGTCAGTCTGTGGCATAATGTTAGATAATGCCTTTAAAAAAATAAAATAATGTTATGGTATATGATACAGCTTTTACTGCTCTGCAAATTTATAGGTTTTTTTTTTTTTCTAAAAATAAGTGAACTCTAACATTTTTTTTATCACATTTAAGAATTCTCTTTGACCTGTATTATACCATTTGGCATTGCATCTTATGAAATGCAAGAAAGTGGAAACAAAGAATCAAGAGGAATTTATAGTTTGTATGTCAATTGTTATTGGCATGAGGCTCTATGAATAGAACAATTTTTATTCCTAAGTTTTCACTCTTCACCAATGCAAACACATAAGTTTGTTTTGTTCATGTGTTTTTCCTTAGTGAATTTTTATTGTCATATAGTGCAATGGGTGAGAACATTAGAGTCAGATGGTTAATAAGAAACTCTTTCCTTATCTTTCCATTCTCAAAGTATAGGGCATATCATTGTTTTCTCTTGTCTACAAAGAAGTTGTAGAAAAGGATTAGTATTGTGATTCTCTAAGAATTGTAGAATTTATCCATGTGAAACCATGGTGGCAGAAATGCTTTCCTGAAGCCATAAACTTCTAATATGAAGGGTTTATAGTTTAGGAAAATATCCTCCTGCATTTTGTTGTTTGTTTAAGTGAGTGTATTGTCTGTGAGTTCATGTGGGATGCACAAGTCTGTATATATGTGTATGCAGGTATATGAATCTCAGGAAGTAGTGGTACTGTCTCTAGAGGCTTTAAGTCTTTTCATAGGACACTCTTCTCTAGGCAGTTTCTCATCTGTGATGAAGTAAATGTGTTCTTCCTCAGAAGATGCCTTCTATTGTCTAAGACAAGGTTCTCATAGGGCTGTCACTCCTGGAACAGGTTAAGTTTGGTTGGCTGGAGAGGCATAAGGATCCCTCTTTATCTGTCCCCTTTGTAGGGATACTCACATGCAGTTTTTATTTTAGATAATAACATATAGTACAGTAAGATAAAACAGACACTAACACATCAGAATTGGACAAAACCTACAAAAGAAAAAAGAGCCCAAGAAAGGCACAAAATGAGAGACCTACTCTTTCTCCTACTGAGAAATACCATAAGAAACTAAACTGAAAACCATAATATAAGAGCAAAGGAACTATGGTGTGAGAGAGAAAATAAAGTAAAATGTATATAAAATTAATATAATTTTTTAAAAGCCCTGCCTTGACATTATGAGACAAGGAATCTCCTAAGATATTACTGAGTTTGTTTTCTGTTTGCCATCACATCTACGCCCACCCTTAAGAAGTTTATTTCCCCAGTGAGATGTCCTTGGAGGAAACTAAATTTTCACTTGCAAGTGGTTTTCAATTGGAGATTGCTTCTGGGATGGCAGCAGGTGTCCACTTCTTTCAGCTCTAGGAATCTAGCTATCTTATGCAGAGCCATGCGGGCCCTGTGCATGCTGCCTTGTTCTCTGTGAATTCAGATATGCTTCAGTCCTGTTAATTTAGAGAGATTTGTTTTCTTGGTGTCTTCCATTCCCTGCCTCTGGTTCTTATTCATGTTCTGCCTTCCCTGTCATGAGAATTCTTGAGCCTTGAAGGGAGTGATTTAATGGAGTAACCCATACTAGGGCTGATGATTCCAAGATTTCTCTCTCTGCATAATGTCTGGCGATGTGTCTTTGTATTAGTTTTCATTTCCTGCAGGAGTGCAAGGCACTGATCTACGAGTTATTAACAGAGAATGTTAATAGGAGTCATTTTATTCCCGTGTTTTGCTTTTGACTTTTAGAATAATATTATTTGGTTTTACCTAGGTCTGTAGGTTGTACACTCTCAGTTTTCTTGGTCATAAGCAATGTTGGATATGGGTCTCATCTCATGGAGTGGTCCTTAAGTCTCATCATGTATGGGTTGGTGACTCCCACAAGTGTCTGCCACCATTGCACTGTTTCGTGTATATGGATGCTATGGTAGGTTAAAGGATTAGTTGCTTGGCTGGTATTCACCTTTCTCCTTTGGAAGTATGCACAGTACCTTCCTATCCAAAGACATTAGCATGTAGGTGTGAAGATTCTATATAGGCACCAGCTCAGCTTCACATGATCAACAAGTTGTATAGGTATTGCCCTCAGCAATGGGGTTTGTTCTCAGTTTGTGTAGAAAACATAGAGTCTTTGCAATAGACTGCTTTGTTTGGAGGTTCCCATGAGTCTACTTTGGGTAACAACTCAATTAAATGTAAATCAGTCTTCTTACTGGAAGCTTTATTTGCTGAAAAGAGATGGCAAGCCCATTATTAGGCTTTTTCCTTTATATTGCTTTCATATATGTATATATTATAGGAAGTTTCTGTTATTAGGTTTCCACACTACCCCTCAAATGGCTCATAAATTTAGCTATCTCTCCATATATACTATTCACCGACCTCTCTTCAATTCCACTGTCCTATTCCATCTTCCCCTATACATCCATAAGTTTGTATTCTATTCTTCTTTCCTCGGGGGATTTATATGACTCCAGGCTATTTCTCTATATGTAATCTCTGTGGTTTTGATAATTGTAGCTTGGGTATTAGTCACTTAATGGCTAATGTTGCCATCTAAGGGAGTACATGCCATGTTTGTCCGTTTGGAACCAGGAGACTGAATTCAGGATGATTTCCAGTTTCAGCTATTCATGTGAGAATTTCATGATTCCGCTATTTAAAGTCCAAACAAGACACCATTGTTTAATTAACCACATCTAGTTTGTTTCAGATTGATAGGTGTTATAAATAGAGAAGCAATGAATATGGTTGAGCAATTGTCTCTGTGGTAGCATGATGCATCCTTTGAGTTAATACTCAGAGTTTTATAGCTGAAAATTGAGGATGATTGAATCCCATCTTCCTCAGGAGCTGCCACACTGATTTCCATAGTCACCGTACAAACATGAGCTGTCAATTGTTTTGGTTGACCTGAGCCTTTCTCATGGATGGTAGTTGAAATCTCAAAGTAGTTTTGATCTGTATTTCTCTGATAGCTAAAATGTGAAACATTTTCTTAAGTGATTTTGTTGTTGTTTGCTTGTTTTGCCATTGGAATTTCATTTTGACAATTTGTTTTTAGATTTGAACCCTACTTTTAAATTTATGTTTAGCTTTTTGAGTTCTTCATATGTTTTTCATATTAACCCCTATCAGAGGTGTAGTTGGTAAAAACTCTTTAGATTGTTGCTTTGTGCAAATGTTAGTGTCCTTTGAAATGTAGAAGCTTCTTAATTTCATGAAGTCTCATTTATTAATTGTTGATCTCAGTGCCTGTGCCAATGTTGTTCTGTTCAGGAGGTCTTCGCTTGTGTGTATTAGTTCTATACTATTCCCCATTTTATTCTAGCTTCAGTGTATGTTGAGATCTTTTATCCACTTGTAGGTGAATTTTGTGCAGGGTTTAACACTTAACGTGTGAATCTATTTAGATTCTTCTATATGCACCTATCCAGTTTAATGAGCAACATTTATTGAAGATACTGTCTTTTTTTGTCCAGTGTGTACATATGGCATGTTTTTTAAGAAAGAAAAACCCAAAACAACAAAACAGTCAGGAGTTTATAGGTGTGTGGATTTGTGGTTGCATGCTGAGCTTTCATATGGGAATTCTAGGCACCCAATTTAGCTCCTCTTGACTTCATGGCTAGGGTTTTACAGACAGAGCTACCTACCTACCCTGATTTTTCTATATCTTGTCCTTAATATAAATATTAGGTCTTAAGGGGAAACGGAAGCCTTATAGATATTTATAAATTATCCTTTCGATATCATTTCATCAGGTGGCCATTTCGGTCTAAAGGCAAAGATAATTGAAAAGTTAGGCAGATGGGAGTTGTGATACTTTCTAGTAAAGATAACCATGATGATGTTAAAACTTTGTGTTATTCATTTATTCCATAAATGAAGTGAGAAAAGAGTCTCTTCCTTTGCACACAGTGCATATAAAACATGAAGATAAATGAACATGTACAGCTCTGTCTTGATCTCATCTTAATTGCATAACAGATAAAGATTAAAGAGTTCTGAGTTGTTATTGTTATTTTCATTCCTATTTTAATCAGTTTTCAGTCTTTAAATGTTAAAACTCTGGGATTACAAGCTTCATGATATAACAAATCATGAATATTCATGAATATTAAACATATTACTGCTCTTCCATAATGCATATATTTCCTCTTTTAATTTTATTTTACTCCATTTCATTAGCATTTTCAGTGTCTCTCAAAAATTTACAACATGATTTTTGAGTTTATACCTTCAAATTCACATACAATGTAGTGCTACTTTCAAAATCTGTTGTTTCTTCTTCCCCAACTTACTTTAGTTGGGTTTAAGCTCCTGCAGATGTCTCATAGATGTCCAATTGAGTAGAGGTATTTGGATATCAGTTAGTCTTAGCTTCAAAGGTGGGGGAAAAGGAGAAATTGTATCAGAGACTCTGTGACTGGTATATCTAGCTGTCTGAGGGAGGAATCAGCATGGTGCATACCTCTTTCTTTAAGAGGATGGAGAATACTAAAATGAAACAAAAATGTGGGTGTAGTTACTAAAAGAGAATAATCAGTTTTTTTTTTTTTTACTTACATACATAATCATTTTAAAAACTTTATTTTGTAGATAAATGGGGTTTCTTTTTTCTTTCTTTTCTTAAAGAAAGTAGTATTCGGCTACGTAGGACTAGATAGAGTCTATTTTCTTTACCAGGAAGTCATTAAAAGAAAGGTACAGTAGTCTATAAACTGATTAGAGATGTCTCTCTCTGTCTCTCTCTGTCTCTCTCTGTCTCTCTGTCTCTCTGTCTCTCTCTGTCTCTCTGTCTCTCTCTCTCTGTCTCTGTCTCTCTCTCTCACTTTCTCTTCTGTGTGTGTGTGTCCCCTCATGCGTGGAATGCTTCCTTTTTCGTATTGAGTGTTTCTCAGTGCTGACAGTTGATTCCTAGCTCTAAAGCACATCCCTAGGCTCTCACAGGGGTCCTTATATTTGATAGGATATTAACTGTTATCTTGTATCATTTGAATTAAAAGTTTTCACTTGGCTGCAGACTCAGATAATTTGCTAGAGAAGAATTGAGATTAATGGCAAGAGGAAAACTGAGTATCACCTGTGGACTTCACTGTGATCTTGTCTTTGAGAAGCCTGGAGTAATGGCGAGCCTGAGTCCTGGCACTTTGTTATTATTTAACAAACTTCCCATTTTCACATTTGATAAGGGAATTTAGACAAAAGAGTTAGGCATTCATTACATTTGAGGGGTAAGTTTGACTCTGTAGAGAACTCTTGCATACGGACATACACAGCAGTTGAGGGCTGCATTCATAATTGCTAGAGTGGAAATTCCTGCTAGTAGAAATGACTTTAATTTCATTTCCTTGTTTAAGCAGTTGTTTTTCCTTCTTTGAGGAGTGTGGTCTTTTCTTTAATTGTGTAGACTTTCATTAATGCACCAGTGAGGATGAGAGAAAACAATTCATTTATGTAATTGCCGCTAGCCTGTCAAACACAACTTGGGAAAGCATCAAATCCCACAGCATGGGTCCACATTATGAAACCCTGGCTGCCATTTAGATGAGTTCCTTCTCACTGATAATATTTTAATTCTAAACTGTTTAAATGGCTAAGCATTGCAAGTGTAGCTCTATATTGTGTAAATGTAAAATCTGTTTCTAACTTTGGTAATTTTAGTGAAGGAGTAAATTTACAGCAGCAATTAATTTTCCAGCTGAGCTAAAGAGGGAAGCATCCTCATCAGGAACATGGAGATACCTGGAAATTTAAGATGCCACAGAATTATAAAATATATAGCATGTAGTTCTGTATTATCTAGTTTTGCATAAGACTTCTACTGAGTTTTAGTGTGTTAAACTACAAACACTATCCAACAGTTTAGGGCCCAGAGCCTGACAGTGGCTTGGCAGGGTTATGATCCAATGCTTTGTGTCTCTGCAGCAAACATATTGGCCGAATCACCCTCATGCCAAGCCTTGTCCAGGGCTGGAAAATGCACTTAAAACTCATGCACTTTCTTGTTGGCTCTTGACTGTGGATCTAATTTTCTCGCTATTTGGATGGCTATAAAGCTACCTGAGTATTTTTATGAACTGGCAGCAGACTTCATTCTGAGTAGAATGAAAGAGGGAGAGGAGAGGGTACTAAGAACTGGAGCCTGATTCCTCAGGTTCTTTTATGATATAATCTCAGCAACAACCGAGTATCACTTCTACCACACTGTATGCCAAAGGATACTCACCAAGTCTAGCAGAATTCAAATGTAGATCTGAACTATTCCTCCTAAAAGAAAAAAAATTTCTAAGGGCATGGAGAGATATTTTTTAAGCAATCATCTGGGATGGGGATTATCAAGATAGACATTTATTTCCTCACTTCCTTCTCAGATGAGAAATGCAAGGCTTAGGGATATGTGAGGTATGCAAAGAAACAAAAGCACTGGAGTCAGTAATAATGTTTCTTGAATGTGTGTCTGTGTAAACAAGGTTGCAAACAGACATCATTTACCTAAGATAGCTAGCAGGGAGTAAATACTTCATTTGTGAAATAAAAACAAAACAAAATAAAAAGCAAATAATGGCAAACATACTAGGTATCAAACTTTTCAAGATATAATCTTCTTGTTTGCTTTCTAAAGTAATGATTCATTACATAGTCAATATTATTCATATCATTATTAACTCAAACATGGATGTTGTACTGGCCTGTTTTACACCCCCATTATCGACCCCAGCCTGTGATTTGCAGTATAGTGTGTCTCCTGTATTCTCAATTTTATAGCAGCCATTTCTTTCTCTTGCCATTATATAATTGCTAAGCTAACTTCTCTCCACCCATGTCACTCAACATTATCAAATATTTATTGAGCCAGAATTGAGTGGTGGATCTTAGTTAGCTAATGAATTGCCTCTTCCCTCACAGATCCTACTGTGTGTCTACTGGCAGTTGGGGGCAGATGGGATTTTTTGATGAAGGAATTAAATGATACTGAGTAAAGAAGTGTGAGGCCCAAGAGTTTGATTTTTCTTTGAGTCAGAGAAGCTTGTCTTGAGGACTGATATTGGATCTAGAACTTGAGCCCATGGTGGTGCTTGGAGCTAGGAAGAAGAAAATAGGATGCTTAACAAAGAATATAACATGTCATTTTATACAGATCTCAAAGGCATGGTTTGGGTTAAATGTTACAAGATTTGTGAACCAATAAGATTCCATGGGCATGCTTACCATTAAGATTTTTGTGTGCGTGTTCTGGAACCAGACGTTTCAACATCCATTTTCATTGCTATCATTAGCTACCTGCATAAGCTTGGATAGGTCACTCAATCTTAGCTTTTTTGTCTTTCAGGGAAAGGAAATATTGTCTGGCTGCACATTTGTTAAGAGGATTTAATGAGACAAAGACAAAGTGCATCGATTTCACTTGGTGTCAACAGCTCCTAATTCCCATAGTCACAGCAAACACTCAAGTTCGTGGAATAAACCTCCTCTGTTTTGAGGTTTAAGACAGATCATGGTGGATGGCTATGACATTTAGGCTAAGAATTTTAGAATTTCAGTTTTTGGTTTTTTTTTTTTTTTAAATTTTCCCCTCCCTTTGTTCAGAGAATAGCATCCAGACTTGTGTTTGAAATTTGTATTCTGATAAATATGTAGGAAAGTAGAGGATTATTACCAGGAACCATATTAGGAATACATCCCTATAATACTAGCTGCTTTGCATTGGGATGGTAGCGGTGGTCCTAAAGGAAGTGGATTATTTCAATCATTGGAGAGATAGATACATAAGACAACAGAGGGGAAAAAAAGCCCAGGGGTCTTCATCTACAGAGGCAATGGGTTAAGGTACCAATTTGGAAGACAAGCAGGTACAGGGAGAAAAATACACTATTAACAAAACTTACTCAGTTTCATCCAAAAAGGCAATGAAAAATATACAAATTCTGTTTTCACAATTAGATGAGCTACACATCAGCATTGATTCTTCTGTGGTCTGATGTTGAGAGTAATATTTTGTAGTCTGAAATATTTGAATAGTGAATACAATTATAGCCTTGGTTGGCTGTGAGTACATCTGCCTCAGGCTGACAGATTCTGATGTCCGTGCTCACTGAGACAATTTGGAGGGATGGGCTAAATTATTTTCCTACCCACCAGTTCTATTTATACAGAAATTACACTTGACTGTGGTGACACTAATCAGAGCAGAGCTGATCAAATTCAGCTCCCCTGCTGACCAACTCAGCCAATAAGCCATTTGTGACTGGCAGGTGCCTCCTTCCACCCTTTGCATATCTTTCCTTCTCTCTCCAGCATACCCAAGTTTTACAAATCAGTTTCCTTTCTACTGGCATTCCATGTGCATTGAAAGGAAACACAAAATTGGGTTTGTTTGATGCACAGTCATAGCTTGCATTTAGGGTGGTCCTTTTTTTATTCTCTTTTTACATAAATACAGGACCAGGAGAAATAGGGCAAGAGGTGTCCTTAAAAAACCACTTTATCATGTAATATATGTGACTTTAGGAACTCACATGCCATGACACATCTGTGAAGTCAGTGTAAATCTATTGGCAGTAACATGTCTTCTATTGTGTCTGAAGATCGACTTAAATCATTACCAGGCTTCCTAGAAAAATGCTATAACCAATTGAGCCATCTCAGGAGCTCTAGGACAAGGGTTCTCAACTGTGTGTGTGTGTGTGTGTGTGTGTTTGTGAGCGCGCACTTGTGTTCATGTTTAATAGACTCTTTTTTGTTTTTTTAATTTTTTATTAGATATTTTCTTTATTTACATTTCAAATGCTATACCAAAAGTTCCCTATACTCTCCCCCCACCCTGCTCCCCTACCCACCCACTCCCACTTCTTGGTCCTGGCATTCCCCTGTACTGGGGCATATAGAGATTTCAAGACCTAGGGACTTCTCTTCCCAATGATCAATATTGTGATCCAATGAAGCCTGTGTGCCTCACCCAGAAACATATTTTACAAATGAATTAAATCAAATGCACACAATTAAAGGAATCCAATTATAATTAAATACATCTGTCAAAATATTTTTTCCATTGTTACAATATATATGATCATTTTCTAATTCATTAAATTAAGAGCAGGGATTTTAATAATTATCCACTTCAAATTAGAGGCCAATTTTAATAATATTTTGAAACGTATAAATATAAAAGGAAAATATCTGCCAGTTTTAATGATGATAGACTCATGGATATGCTAAATCTATGGTGATTTTTTAAATACACTCATAATTACAGGTAATGATAAATTTTAATTAGAGTTTAGAAAAGGCACATATTTACCCCCATCCATAGTTCATGTATTCTAGAATTCTAGGTCTTTCTGCTTAAGAAACGCTGATGTAAGACAAAATATCTCAAGGTTTAGTGAAGAAAAAAAATATCTGGATGGCTTATTAAATGCAGATTTATAGACACTGAGAAAATACTGACTCAGAACTTCTGAGGTGTGGTCAGGAATGTATGTTTTAAACATAAATCCATGGTTGGTCTTATAAACCATGTTACAGAATCGTCTTTTGAGAAATAAATAAAGCCTGATATATACAACAGGATTCTTATAGATGGTAGGCTATGATGTGTCTTTGGTAGGTCAATACCTGCATTTGACCAGGAGGTCCAACCTCTGTATCTTTTATATTAATACAAGTATATATATTATAATATTGTCAAGTAAAACTATATGTAGGTATTATAGATAGGATGTTTTAAATGGATACGGATTATATATTGCCTGGAATAATTATTATACAACTCATGAAATATTAGTCTCACGAATATTCTTCTCTGAAGGATACAATGTTATTTAAGACAAGTTTTTAGATGTTTGACAAAATATCACCAAGGCATAGCATGGGGTAATAATCATAAATGCAATGCAATATAGTTCTGTGACATTGAAATCATTTCAGTAATTTTACAGTACATTTGAATTGCAGTATCGTTCATGCGCTTAGTTTCCATTAGCTTTGCTGAAAATCTCTCTGTCCACAAAGAGGCACAAGTGTCAAGTTTCTCCTTCATGCTCACAGACCTGGCTGGAATAGTGATGCTGCAGAAGATAACTGTTATTAATTAAAGCATTCCTATCAGTCTGGTCTTATTTTAATGCATATGGAACATTTTCGTAATCTCTGCTGTCTCTATTATTGGGGGGGGAAAGTAAGAGAATCATGTTCTTTGACTCTGCTGAGCTCTCCTGGGGATTCCGTGGTGTCATGAGCAGCCTTTTAGATTCAGCTGGTACCTTTCTGAAGAAGAAGTGACACCTCAATATTATAACGTGTTGCAATGCAAGCTCATTATTGTCAAATTAGATTCACTGACCTTCACTGTCATGGATCAGGATAAAACAGGCAGCATAAGAAGGACTGTTTGCCATGAGTAAATGCACACTAAGTGTCACTTAATGTTAACTACCCTACACACAACTTGTGCTGCTTTACCACAACTGCCTTTAAACCCATAATATAGTCAACATTGTGCTGCATAATTTGTCTGTCAGGTTTCTAGAAGTCTATATAGTTATATTTTTATTATTGATATATATCAACTCGGGGAACATATCACAAAATTCAAAGAAACATTCTCTCTCTCTCTCTCTCTCTCTCTCTCTCTCTCTCTCACACACACACACACACACACACACAGAGAGAGAGAGAGAGAGAGAGAGAGAGAGAGAGAGAGAGAGAGAGAGAGAGGAAACACCCACTGGACAGTAGATAGTGAATTTGTGTTTAAATCTTTCCCTCTTAGACCAGGCTGGCCTCGAACTCAGAAATTCGCCTGCCTCTGCCTCCCGAGTGCTGGGATTAAAGGCGTGTGCCACCACGCCCGGCCTATGTTACTTTTCCTACATGTCTATTTTGTCTTTGTATGTTTTAAGCTTACCTAGGGCATATGACTCCATGTAGTCCAAGACTATGATGTCTTGCATCTAGTGAGGGCTTTCTTGCTGCATCATACCATGCTGGAAGGTGGAAGAGCAAGAGACGCTCCCTGCATATGTGAAAGAGAGAAGGTATATGGTGTGCTCATCTTTTTATCAGAAACAAAGTAATGGATCCCTAACCTATTCTACATTGAAGAGTTGACTCCTTCATGAAGCCAGAACCATCATGATCTGATGTCTTTATTATTATTAATTATTATTATTATATTTTCTTCATTTACATTTCAAATGCTATCCCCCTTTCCTAGTTTCCTCTCCGAAAATCCCTTAGACCCTCCCCCTTGCTCCCCAACCCACCCAAATTTATGAAATTCTTAGGCAAATGGATGACTCTGGAGGATATCATCCTGAGTAAGGTAACCCAATCACAAAAGAACACACATGTTATGCACTCACTGATAAATAGATATTAGCCCAGAAAGTTAGAATACCCAAGATACAATATGCAAAACACATGAAACTCAACAAGAAGGAAGACCAAAGTGTGTATACTTTGATCCTTCTTAGAAGGGAGAACAAATAGCCATGGAAGGAGTTACAGAACCAAAGTTTGGAGCTGAGACTGAAGGAAGGACCATCCAGAGACTGCCACACCTGGGATCCATCCCATAAAAAATCACCAAACCCAAACATTATTGCATATGCCAACAAGATTTTGCTGACAGGACTCTGATATAGCTCTCTCTTGTGAGGCTATGCCAGTGCCTGGCAAATACAGAGGTGGGTGTTCACTGTCATCTATTGGATGGAACACAGGGTCCCCAATGAAGGATCTGATGTCTTCTTAAAGGTCCTACCTCTCAACAGAGCTGAGGGAGGAGTTATGTTTTCAACCTCCTGGGCTTTGGTAATGCTTTCAAAACATAGCATCCATCAGTATTTTCAGGGTCTAAAAATAAATGAGTGTTCTAGAATTATTTTCTATGGCTATCATCTTCTAGTTTTTGAATGGGCAATAGACATGCTCATTTTCTAAACAATTGATTATGGATAAATTGTGAGTAGCAAGTAATTATGTTTAAAAATATAATTTTTTACATGTAACTAACCTCTTAAATGATGTTAATATTTAGCATGTTGTAGTCTTCACTATTTTATTGAGACAGAATACTTGTCCTGGTCTACCATCCCCCACTTTGCTGTGTTCTCTTATATTGGGGAGATGATCACTCTCACACTATCTTGGCACACAAATTATGTCTTCATTACTTTTCCCTTGTCATTTCTAAAATACTATTCTATGTATTCCAATATATAACCAGATTTTAAACAGCAAATTATATATGAGAAGAATAAAGAAGGAATGGAGAATTGATCTTTCATTGTTATCATATCCTTAATAAAGGGTATATTAAAAGGAAGCCCAAGGGGCTGGAGACCTGGCTCAGCAATTAAAGGTGTTTGTTGTCCATAGGGGTGGCACAAGACTCTAATTCCTGATGAAGGTGGATCTCTGTGTCCAAAGCTAGCTTAGTCTACAGAGCTAGTTCTAGAATATCCGGGGCTACACAGAGAAAGTCTGCCTTCCAAAACCAAAACCAAAACCAAAACCAAAACCAAAACCAAAACCAAAACCAAAACCAAAAGAGCACTTGAGGCTCTTGCAGAGAGCCCAAGTTCAGGTCCTGACATCATCATGTAGTTTACAGCTGTCTGAAGTGAGTCCTAAATACTGAAGTGAGTTCTAAACTCAATTTCCCCAGATTAGGCAATTTTTAAAATTTCTCTTTCCCAGTATTGTTTGCCTAACATGAGATATTTTATTATACACAAATACAAGGGAATAAATATGGGATTTTTATGAAAAAAAATTATCATGTAATCCTTATTCTTATTTCTCTGCATCAGTGCAAGGAGCCATTAGGCTCTTTTCTGTGTTCAGCCAGGCAATAGAGAGGCTGCTAGGCACACAAATCTCTGAGTTTCTCTAAGACTCCCACTTTCAGTGGTGACAACTAAATGAAATATGCTGTGTAAAATGTTCAGTTAAGAGCTGAGGAACATAAGAGCTCAATAAATGTTATCTATTGTTACGACTTTCAAAGTCATTTTGACTTTTATTTTCTTTATAAATAAAATGTGTACAATAATATGTGGTTTTCACGCCTTGTTAAATTTTGATATGCAACAATGGGAAGAGCCATGTTTTATGGACCAGGCATGCCACAAAAATATATAATAACAAAGTGAGGGTTTCCGGACACTTTTTCATATTTGTGTGCATACATTATGGCAATTGTTTAAATGAGTAAAAAGTAGCAATATGCTATATTGATTATTACACATTATTTTCCTTTTCTATAGAATTGTATTCTGTCTCTAGCATGTTTAACTATGTGACTTCAGTAATGACCCAATACCCCTCAATAGGAATGTATCTTATTTCTTATTAGTTATTTCTAATAATAATTTTTATTTCTTATTAAGCTTACTAAAGAACAACTTTTCTGCGTAAGCTTTGTTTTGTTGGCAGGCTGCTCATGTTCATTTTGTTGATTTGTCTTGATGTATGTTTTATTATTGATTAATTTTGCTATTTGGCAGTTTTATTTACATGGACGATGGGTTGTGATTCCTTACTCCAGTACTCTATCTTATCACCTTTCTCCCTATTGATCTTCAATCATCTATTTCCCAGGTTCTTGACTTTCACTGTGTGTTTCTACTCAAAGAGTAGAGACCTGCTGAAAATCATGTTTTCACTTTCGGGGAGGAAGGATTTTCATCTAATGAAAGCCAGTGTGGTTCTAAAATGTAAACTCCTAAGAAGAGGAAAAAAATATGGAATTTTGTCAAAATTTATATTTAGAATTTCCAGGATAGAGTTTTAGAAAACAATGAAATGAAGTCAGATATTTTCATGAGGCTCCTGTCCTTTAACATTTCCCATGTAACGTCATATGCATTCTCAATACTGAGTAGTTTAAAGCAATGATTTTATTATCAAGTTATATTTGTGAATCGGCTGATTTTTACATGTAGAACATGTGAAGCCCCTTAATGCCTTATATCATCCCAAGGAAAGCATAGTTGCTAAGTATGTAAAGAAATGCACTCTACCGTTAATTAAAGGAAGAAGCATAAAGGCATGAATCTTGGGTGGGTAAGTGACAAGTAATTGAAAAAACAAAAGCAACCCACACTTTCCATTAATAATCTATCATACAAGAACAAGATGAGGCCGACATCTAGAGATAGGAAAAGGAAAAGATAAGTTGACATATAATTTATTCATTCTGTTCTACATAGCAATGTGTGATTATAAATACTCAGGACCAGACATAGGAAGATTAGGGAGAAAACAAACAATAAACAGTCCACAGAAATTTATTTGTTCTTAGATTTTGTTTGGTCTGAAACCTTACACATCTAAGGTTCTTAGTGTCAATACTAACATCTCCAACTATTTTAATGTTATTTTGCTTTGCTTTTTGAGAGATTTTTTTTCCTTTTGACTAGTGAACTTTCTAGAAAACTGAATCAAAAAGCAGTTTACTATATAACTATATCGTTTTTTAAAATCACTAGTAGCAAATAATATTACCAAGTGTGGTATGTTTTAAGTTGCTCTAGATTTGAAAGAATAATTCAAAAGTCTTCTTTATTGGAAGAAATGATAATTAAGAACTTATTTGATGACTAGCTATGAGCACTACAATCAAATGTCTTCCTTATAAATAGCTGTTTTTATAGATCTTACTGGTGGGAGCCATCAAACATCTATCAGCTTATACCTGCTATATTTTCACAGTTGCAGATGTGTTGAAGCATGTCATCTTGGATCCTTTCTTTCACATCAATATGTGTTTTCTGAAACCTGATATTCTTTTCTCAAACCGTAACTTGTTAACTAATGCTGATTTTGGAGATATATTCTCTCATGATTTGAAGCATAGAAAATATTCATTTAGATTGAACATATAGTAATAGTACAAACCAATTATATGATATATATAATAATAAATATTTTAATATTTACATTTAAAATATAATTTAATACATATATTATATATGCATATATAATTTATTACTATTACAAGAATTATTTCTGTGTTGAGAGCCAGATTAGTAACACAAAAATTCTTAACTTTTTTGAATATACTTTGACCATCTGCTGGGACTGGAAGGTAAGTAGGAAGGGAGTTTGTAGTAGAAACAATAGAAATGATTTCCCTTGAAATAAGAGTTTGTGTAAAGACCATAGGTGAAAGGAAGTGATATAGGTTCAGGACTGCTGTAGCGAGGAGTGTGAATTGGAAAAAGTTGGTGTGGGAGCAGGGGATGCTGATGTGGAACACTTGGCAGGTAAAGAAGAGGCATGTGGCACATGCCCTTAGAATCTTTCATCACAGGAACTAAGAGATGCTATTGAGAGATATATTTTTTTTTGCTAGAAATAATGTATATTCAGATTTGTATTTTAAAGACAACTACACGACAGTGTATGTGTTGGATAAAATTAATTCTGTTTAGGCAGATGTTACAGCAATCTAGAAAAAAATAATAGTGGCGTAGATTGCAATAAAGAATAACAGTTTATTGTTGAGAACTGAAGCCTTGGAAGCTCTTTGGGATATTAAATAACAATGAATTGAAGGATTTGCTGGTGGTGCAGTGAGAACGGTATAAGCAGAAATAATTCGGGCTCTGCCCGGTGAAGCTATCTGATCTTGGTGGTTATTCACCAGATGAGGGGGCTCAAGAACAGAGGCTCATTTTGAAATAAGATTTATTTCAAATTGCCATAATCTTTTTTGTTTTGATTTTTGTTTTTACTTCTGAATGGAGATGTATGATAGGTATTACAGTTGGCATGTATGCTTTACACTATCAGCCCAGATATCTTCTTAGTTAGAATGTGCAAATTAGGAAGCCTAAAACACTAACTATGGTTTTCCATTTTATTTATATTTGATATATGAAAGTATGATTGTATTCAGCCCACATTTGATTGCTCTAACCTTTCACAAGGTGGATAACCAGGGCAATATATTTTTGGGGGGACGGGGGGCGGTGTTTTAGAGTTGCAGCCAATATCGCTATCATTATGTTTTAAAACCATTCGTCGTGAGCAACTCACTATGAAGGCTAAGCATGCATGAACAGACTTTAGTGGCCTAATCAAATAAAACTTATACTGAAGATTATCTCACAGGAATTTAATGATATGCGTAATTGTTATTCTAGTGCATGATAATTAGGCAAGCAGTTCTTGTAAATGATGATAATTTGTGTGAATTCACCACAGCCAAATGAAGCATTAGCCAAAGAGATCTGGCAAAATAATCAGTAAGCTCAAGAGGTCAGAGTCAAGAAAGGAGGCTCTGTTCTTCGGTACATTGACTTTATATTCACAGTCTGATTCCAAAAAGATTCCTCTTGATGAAAGGAAACCGTGGAGGATTGATGGCAAAATTAAATAGCAGAAATGAAGAAATTAATGTTAGTAGTTCCTGTGGACTGAATTGAGTCCCCTAAACATGTATGTTGAAACCACTCCCATGTGGACCTCAGAATATGACCTGATTTGAAATTGGTCATAAATGCTAACTAACTGAGGTAAGGTCTCACTGGAGGAGGTGGCCTCCAAACCAGTGTAATGATTCTATAGGAAGGCAGTCATCTGAAAAGAGAAACAGACAGAACTGCAGGTCAGGATGGAAGGAGACAGTAGTTAATGCAGCCATGTGCTTGGGATCCATCCCATATACAGTCACCAAACCCAGACACAACTGCGGATGTCAAGAAGTGCTTGCTGACAGGAACCTGATATAGCTGTCTCCTGAGAGGCTTTGCCAGAGTCTGACAAATACAGAGGCAGATGCTTGCAACGAACCATTGGTCTGAGCACAGGGTCCCCGATAGAGAAGTTAGAGAAAGGATTAAAGGAGCTGAGGGGTTTGCAACCCATAGGAAGAGAAACAATATCAACCAACCAGAGCCTCCAGAGCTCCCAGGGACTAAACCACCAACCAAAGAGTACACATGGAGGGACCCATGGCTCCAGCCACATATGTAGTAGAGGATGGCCTTGTCTAGCATCAATTGGAAAGAGAGGCATTTGGTCCTGTGAAGGCTTGATGACCTAGTGTAGGGGAATGTCAGGGCAGGGAGATGGGAATGAGTGGGTGTATGGGGGGAACAACCTCGTAGAATCAGGGGTAGTGGGGAGGGGATAAGGGGTTTCCAGAGGGGAAACTGGAAAAGAGGGTAACATTTGAAATGCAGATAAAGAAAGTATCCAAGAAAAGAAAAGAAAATGATTAAATAGAAAACAAAAACAAAACAAGCACAGGGAGGCTTGTTCTAAAACCCAGTGTGGACAACTTGGTCATCTTAGCACTAGGACTAATGCACCAATTCTTAGGTTTAGCCTTCTACTCAGGTTCCAGGAAATTTGAGCAGTTTCTACATAAGCAAATATTTGCTGCCTGACTTCTTCTAGCATTGTCTTCTGCTAGCATTTCGTAAACTGCTGGAGTTAAGCATCACTGATCAATACAAACACAGCCCCTGCCCTAAAGCGGTGTGTAATGTCCTGGTCCTCTGTCTTCTGCTCTCTATGGTATAGGTGTTGTACTGCACACCTGAATCATTGTGTGTAAAAGTTTTTATTTTCATGTCTATCAACTTTATAAAATAATGAGGTCTTAATGACCAAGAGTAATATGTTTTACAATAAATCTCTAAGTTAAAATGAAAAGAAAATAAATAAAGTCATGTTTGGGAGTGAAAGAAGCAGGATATATGAATGATTTCATAGAGTAATGTAGATAATGGGATGATATGCTGTTTGACTAAGCATTTTGAAAAACTCAATTTTGTGGACTAGGGTGATGTTATTTGCATCCTTACATCTCTCTAAGCTAACTAGATACCCTATGTTGCTATTGTAGCCTTTATTGCTAGATTATCAGGTTTTATATGTTGTTTATTTTCATGTAAAACCTAGAACACCTTCTAACATTTTATGAACCATTTCATTTTATGGATCTATAAAACTCAATACATTGGTGTGGTTTTTTGTTTTTTTTTTTTTTGTTTTGTTTTTTTTTAAATGAACTCACATGATGAGGATGTTGGCTTACAAACTATGTGTCAATGTACGTACAATTTCAAGAGAATAATGCAGTTCACAATTAGATATGTGTAGACGGGTATGGCATGAAAAATAATTTATGATAAGATGTCTACTGACATTCATGTAAATTTTTCAAATAAAATATAACATTTTATATATTACTCTTCTCAAAAATTGTATTATCTACCTTTCCAGTCCTTCTACCCTATTCTTCGTATCTAACCTGTTAGAAGGAAACCAGATTATTTTATCTTCTATATTTCTTTCCTATCACAATAAGGAAATAATGAAAATATTGTTGTTTGGCATGTGTGCTACTCTTAGCATCAAACTATAAGGTAATTAACAATAATTTCATTATTTCCTTTCAATTAATTTATATGTATTGATACAGAGAAACTTAAGGGTCCTAGCTCTTCTTTGCACGCGCGCGCGCGCACACACACACACACACACACACACACACACACACACACACACATGTAACATTTATTTGTATATTATGCGTATACATGTTATATGTATATATTATATGTACATATATGTTATGTAATATATATTAATACTATATAACATGTGTGTATATATACTCTTCTTTGCAGATATTTTCCTTAAGTCTAGTTATCATTTGGTCTTCTTCCACTCTAAGAGAAAGGGAAGAAGTGCTGTTCATTGCCCACATTGTTATTTACATGCATACAGCACATATGACCAGTGCCACCGTGCCAGTGCTACTTTCAGTGTCTCTGGATAAAAAGCTCTGGTGATCAATGGACTAAGAAGATAGAAGCTAACTTCACTAGCATGCACCTCTCATGAAAAAAAAATGTATCTCTGTTTTATTGAAAATACAAAAATATTTTTAATCTTAACAGAAAATCTGTAAAATACTTAAAATCTATAATTCAGTAAAATTGTGTATGGAGCAATGAAGATTTGTGGTATTTTAATGACTATTTGGTATATTTTAGAAGTGAGAACAGGGTGAATTATAAATCATAAGAAAGGCATAGACTATTACCTCATCTACCTCTTGCAAGCTGGAAATGTGAAGAAGAAACTTTATGCCACTGAGGATAGAGTTTCCAGGGTTATCAGAGAGCTCAGAAAGACCAGAATAACAAAGCAAGACTGTGGTACTTTATAAACTAACAGGCGTTTTTGTTTTGTTTTGTTTTTTAATTTTACTGGAATTCCTATTTTTTTTTCTGGCTTCTATCCTGAGGGAGATTTTTAGTGTGTCCACCTGCATTGATTTAATTCTGCTTGTGAATCTGCTGCATTTCCAGAAGTTCACAAAAGGTTTTTATATTTATCTACCATATTAGAGGTTAGTGCAGGATATTTCATTTTATCTCTTTGTTGCAATTATGTCCTTTATCATGCGTGCTTTAGAATGTAATAATCTCCAGTTGACAGTCTGTTACCGTGTGCTCCTTAGGGTTTCTGTATGTGATTCTGAAGGTTTAGAATCATCCGTGCCCTTAGCTATGACTTTAATTAACCCTTATATTTTTCTGAATTACTTATCCACATGTTGTGTTATTGAGACATTAATCATTTCAGAATCATACTCTAATTCCTCTTTGAAACTATATCAACAGTAACAATAGGACTTTTCTGTATCAATATCTTCTCCTTAGATAACCCTTGTTCTTAACTCTGGGATACATTTATCCCATTTTAACCAGTGCTGTCTAAGTAGACACATGTATCAATGGACAGCTGATATGGAGACAGTGAGGCTTTTTCAACCCTTGAATTTCCAAATCCACTGAGAAAATATTTTGGAGGGTCTGCTGCACAGACTTTGCTACACACACACACACACACACACACACACACACACACACACACACACACGGAACTATTGTTTGTACATGTTAATTCAGAAAACATTAAATAGAGTAAATGCCTCCAGTAGTTAGGACCCTCTCTCCAGAAAGCCCCCTAGCAGTTCAGACATAACAATGTAGGCTCCAGTAGTTTAAGCATTGCTGGCATTGCTATGGAATTAAAGTGTTTTGGAGCCAAGACAGTGCTTCATGCAACTAAAGGTCCACAGGCTAAACGTGCTGACTCTTCAAATAAGAAGGAGAAGGACCGGTATATATTTTCAAATGAAGGATACTAACTCAGCTAACAACTGCTTTTCTACTAACTTCACACAGTATGCTTCCTGGCTTGGCACACACACATTTGGGTATTTAATGTTAAGGTTGTAAACAAGGTGACATCAGCCAAAGGCAGAGAGCAGAATAACCAGCCAGTACAGTAATTAGTCTGTGATCGTTCAGGACAGCAATGATAGTGTCAGGTAATGGAGTTAATGTTCTTAAGGAGCTCAGTCTAACAAACAAACAAGCAAAAATAAAAGAAAGAATGAAACTCTAAGTGAAACTAACTGAATAACTTATTCCTGACCTCTGCTAAATTTTATTATTATTATTATTATTATTATTATTATTATTATTATCAGTATTAGTAGTAGTAGTATCTTTAATCTTTGTTTACAGTCCAGTTGTTATCCCCCTCCTGGTATGCCCTCTGACAGCTCCTCTTCCTATTACTCCCCAACTCCAAAAACGATGTCCCTATCCCCCCAACTCCACCAGGCCTCGTCACTCCCTGGGTTTTCAAGTCTCTTGAGGGTTAGGCGCATCTTCTCTCTTAGGCTTAAAGCCAAAGTTATTGAACATGGCAATACCATCAAGACGCAAGGACTATCCAAAACTATCAAACGGGTCATCTTATCCACTTGATTATTGAACTCCTCCTCGGCTGAAGTCACCTTTTGGTGAGCATTTACATGGGACACAAATATCTTCACATCCTTTGCCCATTTGGAGAGATCTATCCACATACTTCTTCCCCAGATGTCTTTCTCACCAATTTTCCAATTGTGATCTTTCCAAGTCCCTGACCATCCAGCCAATCCATTGGCTACAGCCCATGAGTCAGTGAATAATCGTACATCTGGCCACTTCTTCTTACAAACAAACTGTAATACCATGTGTACTGCCCGAAGTTCTGCCCACTGTGAAGATTTCCCTTCACCTGTGTCTTTCAAGGTTGTCCCAGAAAGGGGTTGTAATGCTGCAGCTGTCCACTTCTGGGTGGTGCCTGCATAACGTGCAGAGCCATCAGTAAACCAGGCTCTAGTCTTCTCCTCTTCGGTCAGTTGATCATAGGGAACACCCCATGAGGCTATAGGTGCATGCTTGGCAGCAGATGGCATTGTAACAGGAGTAGAAACCATAGGCATTTGAGCAACTTCTTCATGTAACTTGCTTGTGCCTTCAGGACCTGCTCTGGCCCGATCACGTATATACCACTTCCATTTGATAATAGACTGCTGCTGTGCGCGTCCCACTTTATGACTTGCAGGGTCTGATAGTACCCAGCTCATGATGGGTAGTTCAGGTCGCATAGTAACTTGGTGTCCTATTGTCAAACGTTCAGTTTCCACTAAGGCCCAATAGCAGGCCAAGAGCTGTTTTTCAAAGGGAGAATAGTTGTCTGCAGATGATGGTAGAGCTTTGCTCCAAAATCCCAAAGGTCTTTTCTGTGATTCACCTACAGTTGTTATCCCCCTCCTGGTATGCCCTCTGACAGCTCCTCTTCCTATTACTCCCCAACTCCAAAAACGATGTCCCTATCCCCCCAACTCCACCAGGCCTCGTCACTCCCTGGGTTTTCAAGTCTCTTGAGGGTTAGGCGCATCTTCTCTCTTAGGCTTAAAGCCAAAGTTATTGAACATGGCAATACCATCAAGACGCAAGGACTATCCAAAACTATCAAAAATCACAGGTACCCATCAAACCTCAGTTATGACAAAAGCAAAATAATGCAGCCCGCTTAATGAGGACTTCCCAGCATTGGCAGCACATTGCCTGCCATGGGACATGAGGTGAAACAGATATGGCATATAAATGTAAGTTAGTGAGTGAGTCTAGAGTGAATACTAACAAATCAACCAGGATTTTCCAGCATAGTCGTGAGGGGCAGAGGAGGACAGTTTTGAACAATGAGTGTGAAGAAAAATAAATAAATAAAAGAAACCAAAGGGCTCCAAAATGGACTGAGGAGTAACCTTAGAGTTAGAAACCACAATCAATATTGCCTATGGCTCCCCCTTAATTTTGTGTTATTGGCCAAAGCTGTTACTCTAGCTGGTGGCTTTAAGTTGTCAGATACAGTAGGCTGAAAGCTATGTCTCTTGTAATGGAGAGTAGACTGGACTAAGTTTCTCCACAGCTACCTGGGGTGGACCATTTCTTTTTCTCTTCTTTTCCTTTCTGTTCTTTTCCTTTCTTTTCTTCTAAATTAATCCTTTTTTGTTCGGATTTATTTTAATGAGGAAAATTGGTAGTCATATATAGAAAAGGTTTAATAATTATCATTTTCACCCCCCTCCTTTAGCTTTCCTAGGGGGTAGTTCTAGCATGGAGTATAAAATGCAAGTATTGTAATAGAAAAAAAATTGCACCAGACAACTCTGAAATTGATGGCAACTGTTACCATTCTCAAAGGAATACTACAGAGCGGAGGTTCTGATAAGTAGTACAGAAACAATGAGTGGGACCTAAGGAATCCCCACCCAAACTCTATGAGTCAAGCAAGTATCACCTGAGAATATCTTCTGAAATTTGCATGCTGTCTTAATGAAAATGAATATTTTAATTCTAACTCCATTTTATATTTAGGCTCAATGTACACGAACAGCGTAAATGTGCTTGTATTCTTTTTCAAGATTTATTTATTTATATATGTGTGTACACAGTCACTGTCTTCAGCCACACCAGAAGAGGGCATCGGATCTCATTACAGATGGTTGTAAGCCACCTTGTGGTTGCAGGGAATTGAACTCAGGACCTCTGGAGGAGTAGACAGTGCTCTAAACCGCTGAGCCATCTCTCCAGCCCCCCCCCCCCCGACCCCCACACCTGTGTGCTTTCAGGCTCCATGTGTTTGTATTTTTATTTTTACTTAGAAACCTTCTAGAAATTTTGGTTTAAAGAACCAACCTTCACATTTTTACAAATCTGTAGACTAAAGGTTCTATGGCATTGTTAAGTTTTTTTTGTTGTTGTTGTTGTTGTTTGTTTGTTTGGTTGGTTGGTTTTTTATTTCATTCATAAATTTGAGGTATCTATCAACTATTAACTAATTAAAATACTCCAGATTTCAGATATGTCAGGATTAGGTCCATTGCCTTATTTAATCTATTTTTTTCTACTTTAATTGTGACTTTTGTCTTGCCTAAATCTCTCTACTCACAATAAATTAGTGTAGACTGAACTCCTATTTTACAAAATGTTTGGGTAATTTTTGGCAATTCATATCTAGTGCTTTACACATTAGTAAGACATTGTTCTAATTAGTCATATCCTCAGACTTTAAACCTATATTTTATGTACATGTGTGTGTGTGTGTGTGTGTAAACACATGTTCAAGTGTGTATGTTCATGTGTGTGTTTTCTGAAAATGAGAGAAAGTGACACAAAGCCACCAAGAGTAGCTGTATATAGTCTACCAAGCCAGAAGTGAAAGAAATTTCAATGAAGTCTCCATGAGTCATTCTTCACTTGTGGAAGAACCCAGGTTCAGGTGCTTAAAAAAGTGAAAAGGAAAAATAAGGAAATTCAGAAAATCAAACTGAGTAGGCCATTCCTGAAAGAAATGAGCTCTTTAGGATTGAAAATAATGAAAAAATCCAATTCATTTAAGAAATTTCAGCATAAGTCTAATAGAATACCTCACCAGTCTTTTTTTTATTCACCCATTCCTTTTATTCCTTCCTCAGGAGTCATTAGGTCCTAAGGGCATAGATACATAGCATTTGTGGACATTTTTAACGCCTCATTTCTAAATCATGAGAAAAATCAAAACATATCTTTGAGATTCTTTTACAAGGTACTAAATGTTGAATTCCAGGCAATTAATCTAATCATGTTGCCTTTTAGAACCAACTCTTAGATAATTCATCATCAAAGTGGTTAATATGAGCAAAACTGCTTTGTGAATTATGCACTTAAAATGTTATTATCTATATAACTCTTATAATAGCTTAATATCTCAGTCATTTGATGTTAAGCTATACCACAATTATTAATTCAGGTTTGACTATTTTTAAGTGAACATGATTTTTGAAATCTGAATATATAAAATGATTAAATTGTAAGCTGACTATTTCCTATTGCAAAAAGAATGTTTATTAAATTCAGCTCCTGGGATGATTTGGAAATATGGGGATATTGACATATGACTTTAAATTTAAAATATTGAAAATTATATTTAGCATATAATACTATATTATATGGTACATGCTTTTGTTAAAACACCTCAAATAACAACATAACTCTTGTCATCTAATAAGCCATATTTAACTTTCTCAGTCAAGACTCAGAAAAGAAAGTCTATGTGAAGATCTGTTTCTATTTACAGAAGGGACTGATGTTGAATAGCTAAGTGTTCTTAAACCTACCTGGCGAGTTAATGGTCTAGTTTTACTGCTGAATACAGACACTAATCTTATGATAACTGGGTCACTGTGAATGCTTTAACAAGAATGTAACACTGATCTATAGGACAATAGCCTTAATAAACTTTCTTTTCTATCCCTGTCTAGCTATTTCATGTTCATTATCATCAAGATTTGATTATTTCTAAGAACAATAATGTACAACAAAAATACTATTTGAATTAGTGCTGAAGCAGAATTTTAGGAAGAACATAAAATTGCATAGACATACATCCATCTATCCAATATTTACTATTATTTTTTAAATACATCAAACTGTTCTAAGTGCTGTAATAGAGTTGTGAACAAAATAAAGTACTTGACTTTAAGAAACTGGATGGAACTAAAGTTATAATATGGCAGGTACAATAGGTATTTTATAGTGTAATGTTATAGAGCAATTTTACTCAAGGTACCACAAACAGAGTATTACTTGTTTGTCATTGATCAAGAAGTTAAACTCACAAATCAATAATAAGCATTTAGAAATACTTATAGAAATGCTGAAAGACTTGCAAAATGGTCTTGTAGCATGAACTTAATATGTACATGAAATAAAAGGGATAGCACCAGAAGAGACATGATTTCAGATGGGGTCAAAGCCTTTTGAGTATAGTCTAAATTAAAGTTGTCATTATTGTTGTTGTGATCATTTGTAAAAGTAACTTTTATTTGCCACATGTAATTGTCATCTTAGAGGCTTACTACTGAATAAGCTCATCCTTTCTAGCTCTCTTGAACTCTGGCTGGCTGATGCAACTCAGCTCTTTTGGCCAAAACTCCTTTCCATGCTGGCTGATACAAAGTGGCTTCTCCCAGTTTCTCACTGAATTGCTTTGCCTGACTGCATAATAACTTGGACCACATGTTTTAATCTCCTTCCTGCTTCTCATTCTCTGACTCTTTATGTCTTTGCCTGTCTTTGCCCTTGTCTAGCTTGTAAAACAATCCTGGTAAAACTGCCCTTAAAACACATCACATCCTGGATGTTGATGGATAACCTGATCATATCTCAACTATATCATCCAGCAGTATTTGGAACAAAGGAAAATTCTTTTAGTATACCACATAATTTTTCATATATATATATCCTATTCCTTGTTATATGAGATCCTATTTTACTTAGAATTCCTGGTGTTATGGTTGCCTCCTTCTCAATCCCAGAAGTAGCTGATAATACAGGCAGACACCCAGATTCACTTACATTCCTAAAAAGTATCTTTAGAAACAATTGATTGCATTAAAGGGTTGGCTTATTATGCTTGAGATAACAATAAAAATGGAATAACCATACAAAACTGATGTCTTAAAAATGTACTCATTTTAAACTATTAAGAAAACAACTTGTAATTTTATGTAAGTTCTAATCAGGTGGCAAACACACCTGAGCAATGAAAATTTAAAAGAATGCAACAGAAAATTGATTTTATGCAATGGTTTTGAAACTGTCAACATAACTCTGAATTCCATAATAAAAAGGTATACATTTGTATAATTTATCAAAAATTGCATATTATTTTAAATTATAAAATATGTATTTGTGAGAGATAAAGTGAATCATGTTCAGATAAGGTTTTCCTACTTTTAAATATTGATCATGTTTGTGCTATTGAAAATACTAGCGTGTGATTTCTATTCCCACTTGTAGGTGTAGGTGAACAGAGGGTGAGTTGCTTTTAAATTATTATTCACCCTCAAGAAAGTATACAAACTATTCCAAATATTAATTGTATGTGTAACTGCTTTTACACAGAAGATATTAGCATTCACAGACTTTTTCAAAGATTTACAGAAATATAGAAATAACAATACAAGTGCTGATTTATTTTAAACAGGCTTTTAGACTTTTTTGTTACTTTGCATATGTTCTATAAAGAAAATAAACTGCAAGTCTATTTTTTATTATTAATTAATTATTTGATTCATTTACATCCCAAACGTTGCTCTCCTCCTGGTTTCTCCTGCCAGAGTTCTTTCCCCATTACCCGTTCCTCTTCGCCTCTGCGAGATTACCCTACCTGGTCATAAACATTGAGGCATCAAGTCTCTACAGAATTAGGCACATCCTCTCCCACTGAGACCAGATAAGGAAGTCTTCTGTTATTTGTGTGCCAGGGGCCTTGGAGCAGTCTCTGCTCTTTGGTTGGTGGCGTAGTCTCTGGGAGCTCCCAGGGATCCAGGTTAGTTGACACAGTTGTCTTCTAATGAAGTTGCCATCCATTCAGTTCCTTCAATCCTTCCCCCAACTCTTCCATAGAAGTCCTGACCTCGGTCCAATGCTTGGCTATATCTGCATGTGTCTCAATCAGCTGCTGGTAGAGCCACCAAAGGACAGCCATTCTAGGCTCTTGTCTGCAAGCACAGCATAGCATCTGTAATAGTGTCAGGTTTGGTGCCCCCTATGGGATATATCCCACATTAGGCTACTCAATGGTCAGCCATTCCTTCAGTCTCTGTTCCAGTTTAGTTCCTGCATTTCTTTTACAAAGAAACAATTTTGGGTTGAAAACTTTGAAGGTGGGTTGGGGAAACTCATCTCTCCACTGGGAGACTTTTCTAACTACTGGAAGTAGTGTCTTCATGTTCTATATCCCCACTTTTGGACTTTTCAAATTGCATCTGAAGCTGCATAATAATAATCGTAATAATAATGTTAGTGGATATGGAATATCTTCAATGTTACATGGAATAGTTTTGTGAACTCTAGTGGTTTTTTTAGTTATTGTTGGTGGTGGTGGTGTGCATGGAGGCCAGAGTTTGATATTGGGTGTCTTCCTTAATCCTTCTCCATCTTATTGTGGAGACAAAATCTTTACAGAACATGAAAAAGCATTGGTTCAGCTGTACTGTGTAGTCAGTGCCTTAGAGGGATCCATGACCTCTGATTTCCTAATACTGGAATTATATGCATGTGCTGTAGCACCAGCTCCTCATGACCCTGCTAGGCATCCACATTCATGACTTCAAGTTTCTTGACTGAGCTGGTCTTTTCTCCAGCCCATGACATCAACAGTTTAGTGTTTAATTTAGAAGACATTTCTATCCAACATTCCTAATAATGTAAACTGTGTCACATCGGTTTTCTTGCATGTGTCACACTGAATAGTTTAATTTCATTAAAAAGCTGGACTTCTATATTTCTATCCTTTACAGTCTTTGCTACATTGTTCATTTGAGCTGCTTTATAAAAAGAAAATAAACCATATAGGACATCAGATCCTTAACTTCAGGCTTCTGTGAAACTTCCTTTGGGAATATAGCATTCAAGCTAATATCCACATAGTATGCACTGCCCCATCAACTAACCCATTATGCCAGTACAGAATTTGTGTATAATAAAAACTCTATTGTGTATTTGTGAAATTACAAATATGAATAAGCATATCTGTAAATTCAGAAAAATTAACTTTAAAAGTTTAAAACGTAAACAAAATGAAAATGTGTGTGATTGTACATAGCAAGTTACTTTAATAAGAGCTCATCTCACAATCAATCTTAAAGGCAGTGGCATACAAATGTATGCCTAATGCACTGTGGTTTTATCCACATATAATTGATGTTTTTGTGAATAGGGGTGGAACTCAGGGTCTCAGATAGGATAAGCAAGTGTTGTGTACCCCAAAACAATATTGACTTGTGAGTTAAGACAAGTAAGCAGAGATAGCAGGATCAGCTAAGTGTATATAATTATTGTGATGTACACAAATACAATTTTTTTATTTTTCAGAATTTCCTACCTGACTAATGTTTTACTTCACTTCTACCCCCATCTCTCCCTACCAAAACTTCTCTGATGTCTTCCTAGTCCCTCTCAAATTCATGATATCTTCTTTATTATGTATTCATGTACATATGTGTTTAGGATTGACTATCTGAGATTGTATGAGCCCAAGGGTGCCTGTCCCTGAAGAAGATTGATTCTTCCTGTCTCAGCAGATATTAGTTGCCAATAACTCTTTTTCTAAGGGTAAAAGCACTTACCATAATTGCACAGAATTATTTCCTAGAATATATATTGTTATTAATGATAACTCTTTCTATTCTATGAAATGATATGCATTGTGAGTATATTGGGGAGGTGTTCTCTATGTTTTTATGGATAAGCTGAATTACTGCATCAAGTTTGTATATTGTCCAATGCTAATAAATCAAAGACAGGAATTTTAACTTTGATAGATCTTAAATAAATTTGAATATAATTACTCTACCAAAATGTAATGTAGATTTTCTATTATAATATAAGTTATTATAATATATTTTCTATATTTGTTATACTTTCCATACATAGCTTAAAATTTCATACATTGTTTTGCCTGATAAAAATTTATCAAATAAATGTATGACAGAACACATGCACACACATATACACACACACACACACACACACACACACACACACACACACAAACACACACATATGGCTGAGGGTGCCCTATGGTGAACAGCTTTTTATTAAAATGCCTAATTTCAGTTAATCCTTAGAAACCCAAGTTTACTATACTTTGAAGAACTGTTATGTTCTAAATGCAATTGCTAAGTCACTAGTCAAACAAATCATTTTCAGAACAATAAGAATAATGGAAATTTCAGACTCTCATCTTGACTAGCAGACGTTAGATGATCAGAAAACAACTTAATCAATATGGTATAATTTTGTGATGTAGTATATGTTAATATTATGTCAGTATTTTGTGTTTTTTGTCTACTTGATGAATAAAAGGAAAACCTCTGCTTCAAAACAGTCTAAACTAGTTTGTTAAAAGGCTGCCCCAGACTGGATTTTGCATGTAAATATTCAGAAGATACAGTAAATGCTCTTAGGCAAAACGCCATGGAGTCCCCCCTCGTCTGCTGAGGTCACTTCACTGTCAGTGTTTGTACTGATTGGAAGAGGTGTTACTTACTTACGACCACATCACCCAGAATAAGCAACCTTACCTCATATGCATGCATCTTAGATGGATGGCCTTGACTTTGGGTAAACTAAGATTTCTACTTTTAATTAGGCAAGTTCATCCTCTGCAAATGGATCCAGAACTAGAATGGGCACAAAATACAGCCACAATGTGTTGGCTGGAGCCTGTATCTTGGCTTGGGATTATTTCATCTAGCAACATGGTATATTACTGACTTGTAGAAAGCCACCTTTTAAACGTATACAATCCTGTTTTAGTTTCTTACAGAAAGAGGGGCATGGGTTTTTTAATTAATATGTTTAGGAGCACACAAATGGATTCTTCAACACCAAATTGTCAGTCCTGAAAACATGCATACAAGTAATGATAGAGATCTCCATAACTATATCATATCTATATAATGATATAGACTGAGCAGGTTATATATATATATATACACACACACATATACACACACATATATATACACATATACATACATACACATATACATACATATATTTATCTACATATACATGTATATATTTTATAGGTATATATAAATAATGTATATACATGTACAGACATATATGCATATATACATTTTCAACAACAATGTAAGAAGAGAACATGAATTTGAAATAAAAAGCAAGATACACAGGAGCATTTGAGGGAGGAAGATGAAAGAGGAGAAGTTGTAACCATACTATAATATCAAAAAATAAAAGAAATATTTTTAAGTTGCATGTTTTTCTCTTGCTTTTTCTTGTGTTTCCTGTCAGTGTTGAGTCTGAATATCTTTAGAACCTGCGTATGAGTTGCTATGCAAATAAACATTTATCTAATTCAAAGAATGAAAAGGAAATATTACCTGACACTAATGCAAGCAACATGGTACAGTGTATTCTTAATGAATGTTGTTATTGATGCTTAAGATAGAAGCCTTAGAATGTGAGCATAGCAACATATTAAAAACATTAAATCTATACTTCTTTCATTTATTTCTAACGGAACAAAAAGTCTCCCAAGCTGCCACTTTAATTACAGTGGATGGCAAAGGTCTCTCAGTGAAGAGGCAGCACGATCAGGCTAGTTTTTATTACACACAGGGGGATGGTTGAAGGCTGGATGATCTAGGGAAGAAAGATGTTTGCTAATGTTTACATACTTAGCTCCCACTGGCACTCCCCCAGCTTGGAGGCTTGCACTGCCCCTCTGATTCTGAGAAAGTGCATCCAGATTCACAGCAAGACTTCAAGGAGGACCAGATGATGGGGCAGATGGCAGATGACTAATTTGGCAAGCCTTGATGAGTGGAAATTGTTTGCTTTAATTGCTTGTCAAGTCCAGTACCTACATTAAAGTTAAGAGCCTAGCACTTGCACAGAAAACACAATACTACAATGTAAATTAGGTCTGTGTTTCAGAGGCGGGCAGCCATAAGGAAAGGATCAAGGATGAACTCTGAAGAGATGATGGGAAGTTAATATTACTATTTAAACTGATATAGGTGACAAATATTATTTCCAATAATTGGATCATCACTATTAGCTTTTCTATCTTTAAAATATAAAATTTTGTAAAATGTAAATGGACAAATATATTTGAAGTCAGGAAGACAACTAAAGTGTGTTAACATCAGTATGTGCAACCCTATTATTAATAGTTGATGTTTCGTATCATACATTTAAACTCATCTCTAATTCATTAAATGTTACAAAGCTAGTGATTGAAACATAAAATGGCCAACAGACACATTAGAAAGATTAACATTTGTGTTAAGAAAACTCGGTTAGGCTAGAAGATTAAAGACGCATCACCCAGAGGTTGGAGCAATACCTCGATGCTTATTGAGATCATTTGATTATGAAGAGCAAAGTTAGGATTCCAGCCTTCACATCTGGATCAGCCTGTAGCTCCAGCTTTGGGGATACAACACCATCTTCTGGCCTCCCAGGATACCTTGATATATGTGTCCTACACATGCACACATGAGTGTACATTCACTCACAAGCACACACACACACACACACACAGAGAGAGAGAGAGAGAGAGAGAGAGAGAGAGAGAGACAGAGAGAGAGACAGAGAGAGACAGAGAGACAGAGACAGAGGGAAATATTAAAAAAAAACCTGCATGCATAGCTCAGTGAATAAATAAAACTCTCTCTCTCTCTCTTTCCTCTCCTCTCCTCTCCTCTCCTCTCCTCTCCTCTCCTCTCCTCTCCTCTCCTCTCCTCTCCTCTCCTCTCCTCTCCTCTCCTCTCCTCTCCTCTCCTCTCCTCTCCTCTCCTCTCCTCTCCTCTCCCCCCTCTCTCTCATGTGCAAATGTTTTGACAGTCGTTTATTATGAAATAAGAAGGTGTAAAATTCTTTGAGACCATGTTAAGAAGGTCTGTGACTAGAGAACAAGAATTTTGTTTTAGTAGAAAAATGACGAGCATAGTTTATTTTACAGAGTATATTGTTCCCTGTATGGAGAAGTGAAGGGTGAATTTTAGAATCATAGAGAAACTCTAGATATCAGTTAGGCTGCAGTCTAAGTGCAGAACAGAGAGAGACGCAGCTTGGGTCAAATGACCACAGTAGCCGAGGTAACAGATTTGGCCGTATTCGATGATATGTTTGAACGAGCTGATGAAGATTACCATATATGCATAAGGATGATATGACTCAATAATGGTCACTTGAATGTCTGCTACAGCTTAAATGTTGCTTTGTCTTTCGTATTTTCAAGTTTGCACTGGCTATGTATTTTAAAATATGGAACAATATGTGTAACATAAATCATTTTATATTGATATTTATGAAAGAGATAGTATGTTAGTATTCAAACAAATGATAAACAAACCTTACTTTTGAGACACTCCCATGTATCCTGTGTTAGCTGGCAACTCTTCATGTAGTGAAAATGACTTTACACTTCTGATCCTCCTGCTCCAACTTCCAAAATTTTGGGATGGCAGTGGTGAAACCTAGCTTTCTGTAGTTCTGGGATCAAACCCATGTTTTTTCGAATGCAAAGCAAGCACTCCACAAACTGAGCTACACCCCCTAGTCCCTTGGGGGAAAATGATATTTTAAAATGTATTTTGCCACTATTGGAACCCATGTTTAAACATTCACCTGCCTGTATTTTCCAAATTTGGGCATAAAACATATGCATAGCATATATGTATCTTTTCTTATCTGCTTTTGCAGGGCTATGAGTGTTTACAGAAAACCTTAGACATTTTCACCAATTGATAATAAGTTTCTAGGCAAAGTGTTGAATAATTATAGATCTAACTGTTTTACCACCAAAAGCATTTTGATGTGATATTCATATATTTTATTTAAATTCTTTTGGTTTTTTTCTTTTAGTTTGCTTCTTTTGCAAACTAATATAGTTCTAAGATCATTGTCGTAATAGGCATACAGTTACAAATTGAGTTATTATGAATATTGACGATATTTTACTTCATTATTTTGAACTACCTTCCAGGAATCATAAGAATGATTTTGTTAGCCAAATTTTTAAATCACTACAAACTTTTAATTTCAGACCATTTTATTGAATAGGGATTATGTCAGATACCAGTTTTGAATCTAGAGAACCTTGCAATGAAAGAGATAGCCACATTTGTAATTGAATCAATACTAAATAAAATAATTGGCAATTGTATTAGGGACTCACATAGATTTTGTCACCTGCAGTTACATTTGGAATGACACTCTGGGGAGTATAGATAAATTTAGGATTTCTGAAGCTTAAAGTGTTGTGAGTTTATCATTCAAAGACTTTATAATTGTGTTGGCAAAGGGGGTTGGATGTTGTTAAACTTGTTTGAGCTGCTGAAGAAGATTTTTCAATTCTGCTTTGATAAACAGCTTTGTGAAATCAATGAAACTTGATGGCTTAAGCATTGTCTTGTATACATTGCCTGATTGTAAAATCGATTGACAAATGAAAGTTGTGAGGCATTCAATAAGAGCTTCATGAAGAGAACTCCAAATGATTTTTATGCTTCCATCCAAACTAATTCCGTAAAAACCAAGTCTGCCTTTCAAGATAAAAGCTATACTTGATATAACATTGATTTTACTCAGTTCAGATCAAAGCTAAATATAAAGAAAAGGTTTACTGCGATAAAAATGTTTCCTTAATTCAACAGTATATAGTTGGAAGTTTCAGGTATGAGAATGGCTGGAGTAAAGCACTGTGATGACTGTGACGTTGTGTTGATTGGAATATCATTATCTCTTTCAGAGTTATTTCTAAACATATTTATTATAACTTTTTTTGAATAATGTATGTACGTAACATGAGCGATCTTTATAGAATAGTTGAAACAATTTAAAGTAGGGGGATTTTAAGATAGTTTTGTGCTTATTTTAAAATTATATGGATATTATTTGAAGATAATATTTTTTCAAAGTTTTGTTTATTTTTATTTTATATGCATGAGTGCTTTGCCTGCATTTATGTAAGTGTACCATGTAGGTGAAAGTGACAACAGATGCCACAAGATGTACAGGGTCCCCCTAAAACTGGAGTTAGAGCTAAACTAGTATGTGGGTTCTGGGAATTGAACCTTGGTCTTCTGCCAGGGCAGTGAATGCGGTAACTGCTGAGCTATCTCTATAGTCTTAAAAATTATTTATATATATATAAATTTACACATATATATGATACAAAATTATGACATGCGTTTTTTTATTTACCTTCAAAATTTTGATACCATGTTCTCCATATCATACAGTGATCATATGAGAATCATGTATGTCCATTATGAGAGGTTTTAACAAAAATAAAATTTTAAACTCTTCAGGATATTTTAATGATACTCTACAATGAATTTAGAATGTGCCAGCTTGTGTTATGTCAGCCTACACAAGCTATAGTCATCTGAGAGATGTAGACTTCAGTAAAAGTGCCTCCATGAGATCTGACTGTAGGCAGGCCTGTAGGACACTGTTGTTAATTAGCCATTGTTGCTGGTGCCATCCCTGGGCTATAGTACTGTGTTCTATAGGGAAGCATGCTGAGCAAGCAAGGATTAACCAACCCTTATAGAGCACAGTGACTTCTGCATCACATCCTGCCTCCAGTTTCTTGCCCTGCTTGAATTTCTGTCCTATCTTTGATGATATATTGTGATGTGGAGGCATAAGCCAAATCCCTTTCCTCCCCACAATTCTTTTTGATCGTGGTGTTTCATCATAGCAGTCATAACTCTTAACTAAGACATGAATTTAAAACTATCTAAATTCAGTGAATTTTTCATGTTATGTATTTATGTTTTCATAATGAGGAAACAGAGAGGATGCAACAATCGTTAGGTATTGTACTCAGAGTGAAAAACTAAGACTCCTCCTATACGTTTAGCATTTTATATCAAAGATCAGAGTGCACTAAATATTTATGAAGTCTTTTCATTTTGATAGTAACATGATGATTTAAAAGGAAGCTTCAGCTAATGTCATTAGCTGAAATGCCCAACAAAGAGGAAAGAGAACCTGTAGAGACCATATCTATAGGTTACAGGATGAGGCCACCCACTGTTCACAACATTTTAACCTAGAATTGCTCCTGTCTTAAGGAAATACAGGGACAAGGAGTGGAGCAGAGACTGAGGGAGGGACTGTCCAGGGTCTGTCCCACCTGGGATCCATTCCATATGCAGCCACCAAACCCAAACACTTGCTGATATCTGGAAGTGCTTGCTGACAGGAACCCAATGTAGATGTCTCCTAAGAGGCTCTGTAGGAGCCTTACAGATGCAGATGTGGATGTTTACAGCCAAACATTGGTATAAGCACAGGAACCCCAATGGAGGAGTTGGGGGAAGGACTGAAGGAGCTGAAGGGGTTTGCAATCCCATGGGAGGAACAACAATATCAACCAACCAGAACCCCCATAGAGCTCAAAGGGACCCCCAACCAGAGAGTATACATGGAAGGGACCCATGACTCCAGCTGTATAGGTAGCAGAGGATGGCCTTGTCTGGCATCAATGAGAGGGGAAGCCCTGGTTCCTGAAAAGGCTGGTTGCCCCAGTGTAGGGGAATGATAGGGTGGTAAAGCTGGAGTAGGTGGAAGGGGAGCACCCTCATGGAGGCAGGGAAGGTGGTATGAAGTGGGTTTTTTTTTGGGGGGGGGTGAACCAGGAAGAGGGAATAACATTTAAAATGTAAGTAAACAAAATGACCAATAAAAAATAAAAATAGAAGTTAATTCTCATTTATATTTAAAATAATTAAAGTCTACATTTTATATATAGACAGGGCTTTTTCTTTTTATAATTTATTTTTTAATTTAGTGGTAGCAATAAAATGGAGATCATGGACTAAGGGTATTCTCAATGAACTTTGAATGTATAATGGAATGTAAATGTCTAGCTTTGATCCTGACCAATAAGGGATTTCTGTCTGAATAAATTATGTTCTCTCTTCTACTTATATTAAATATTACTTATTAACAGAAATTCATTTGTTGTAAAAGCTTGTTAGTTTTTCAAAAAGGAGATGCTCTATAGAACCAGTAAAGTATTTATTTGATCAAAGTGACCTATTTTGTCTAGAACATATCTAGGTCAATAACCAGGCAACGTAGTTAAAATTATTTATGATTTATATTAAAAAACCATTCTCCCTATGTATAATGTTTATCCTTGGGGACCCAATATAATATTTTTTATGTTAATGATAATGTAGTGATGTAAATCACAATTGTTTGAAATCCTACCTCTTGTACTTCATTGGGATGGTACCTTTCTTTCTGAAGGTTCGGGTCATGACTACATATATGGCTTTCTTGGCTGGAGAAATGACTCAGCAGTTACAGTCCTTGCTGGGTTTGCAGAGAATCCAAGGTCAGTTTCCATGACTCATTTGGGGCAGCTTACACTGTTTGTCACTTCAGTTCCAGGATAGACAAAACTCCTTTTCTAGACCCTCTCCTTGGCATTCCCCTGTACTTTCTCTTAAAGAAAATAGAACTAAAATATTACCCATAGTGTAGTTGGTGTTTAATTAGCAAAGTGCTTAGGATAATTGCATGCACAGCTCAGAATGGGATGTTTCTACCAACCCTACCCAGCACCTTCACCAAAGTTTAGCAGACGAGTCAGGGAAAGCAATGGGATGTAAGAGCTTGATAATAGGGGGAAATGCTATGAAATACAAACTTTTGGGTGTGACATGACTGTCACACTCATGAACTCATACCACCTTGAGTTGCTGGCACAAGACCAAAACAGCCAAAATAGAATAGCCAACATTGATAAGAGACATTATCTCCAGTATCACTGTTTACTGAGGAATGATTTGAAGTTGATAGTTATTAAGAAAAGGATAATCATTTTTTATTTGTAGGTAATTTCACTAGTAGGTTTCCCATACTCCTGGGTGTGACCCCTAAACCATGCCAGTGCCACCAAGAACAACACTAAAAAGAGTGCATAGATTTTGGGTGAAGTCTCATTATGGGAGATACAGTGGTACTTGAGATGGGAAATAGGGTATGGGTATGATATTATTAATCACATAGTATATATATATATATATATATATATATATATATATATATATATATGAAATTCTAAGTAATAAAATACATCATTAGATCTGGCCTTCATATTTGCATTTCTTGCAGCAAGCCAGAACAAAACTTTCAATATCAAGGCAAGCTGGGTTCACCCATATATATATATATATATATATATATATATATAATATGTTGTGAGGAGGTAACATATCAAAAAAATAGTACCATGACTATTATACTTTCAAAAGAAAGAGTGAAATGAATTTTTATCCTTAGTGTATAATATGTCCATATGAAAACTCTATACTCTATCATTATATGATGAGCATTGAAAATAAAGACATAAATATTCAACGTAGTATGTGTGGTAGTGTATACTCAGGAGGAAGACCCAGGGAACTGAATGGCAATGAAAAGCACATTGAGTCCCTGGGGTGAAAGAAAATAATTTTTACATGTAAGTAATATGCTCATACCATGCTGGCTCACTTGAAAGACAAAGTCATATATATTGAAGGTTTCAGGCTCATCTCGATCACATAGTTTCTTACTAGCGTGTGTTACAAACTATCTGAAAATAAAAACCATTTTAGAGAGTAATAGTCTGTATTGTGACAACATATCACAAAGCAAAGGCTTAATTCTGTAGCAGTTTACTCTCTCTAGAAAGGACCCCAGTTCAGTTCCCACCACCCATTTTGGGCAGCTTACACTGTAACTTCAATTCTAGGAGAGACAACACTCCTTTTCTAGATCCTTTCCTTGGTACACCCCCTCACACACTATACCCTTTCTTAAATAAAAATGGACTTTAAAAATACCTTTTTGGATTTAGGAGTCTGACAGATTGGCATCCACATGGTAATACCCCCTCAAATTCAGGGGGTTCTCCCCTGTTTCTTTCTAGCCACTAATAATGGCAGTCAGTCCTTGGCATTCCTTGGCATTTCAAGTGGATCACTCCAGCTTTGTCTTTGTGGTTACAGAACTGACTTCCTAGGTAATGACACTTGTGTGCTGCTTCTGCTTCTAGGTCTGTGAATCCATGCATGCATATTATATGGACATGTGCGTGAATCATCAATGGACAATGGAGTAGATGAAGACCGCTCTTGGATTGGGATATCCCTCTATAGACTTTGTCCATTAGTCCATGTTTTCACAACCTCGCAATAGTGCTGTGGATTTCATCTAGAGCCTTCAAAACTTTTACATTTTTTTGTTATTTTTGATGTACTTATAGGAAAAATAGGCTTTAAGATAGTCTTAAATATTAGGAAGCATCCCACAGGATTATTTTCTCCCATCTTCAGTATCCTACCCCCATTGTTATTTGTCAGTTCTCTATATAAGACAAGAAATTGTGTTTTGACTTTTCTATCAATCTCTGTCTGCAGCATCTTTGATGTTAGTTGTGTTTTATTCTGGGTATACTATGTAACTTACTTTAAGAAAACACATACATAATACACCCTTTAAGTTGATGGGTGATTTTGTGAAATTCATATTCCAATGTTTTAGCCTATTGAAAATTAATCTGTACCAAGTCATGTATAGAAAGTAATGCATATTAAATGTACATTTCTCTGTACAGATGTGTTTATATACTGTATTTTTGTATTCTGAAAAATAATATTTAAAATGAGTGTGCAAGAAAAAATAGGTACCAGTATACACGCAACAGAGTCATCTCTATGTGTATCTTCATGGGCTTACATATGAACAAAAACATAACCCACTGATCAAATGTGGAATATTATTATGTGCACCAGCAGACCACTTTCTTTGAACATACATGAAGATGCGTGTGGATAACTCAGTTAATATCAGCAATTTGTTACAAACTTATTTCTGGCATACTTTAAAAAATATTTATATCAAGATGCTTACTTAACACATTTTAAAAATGGTATTTTTGAGGTTGGGTTTTATGTGCATATATGTATCGCTAACATGATGTGCTAGAACAGCTTACTGTATGGTATTGAAATAGCTTTTAAATGTTGTTGCTCTAATCTTTCAGTCTTAGTTACATGGAGATAATTATCAAAAAATAGGATAAACTATATATCCCAAATTTTATATATATATATATATATGTGTGTGTGTGTGTGTGTGTGTATGTGTGTGTGTGTGTATTAGATTAAATCATCCTCTTGTGTGCTTTTGTACAAGCACAGAAAATGCAATTATTACAAATTTATTTTCTTAAAGGATAAATTAAAGAATTCCCATTGGACCCAGTTTTTTAGTTCTTTTTGCTTGGCGTGTGTGATTAAACAATAAAAACTTAAGAAAACGTATCTCTCAAGTGATTGTGGTCTATGACGCTCAATCACATTTGAATAAATTGATGAATTGGGGTAAGCTATCTATGTAGTAAGCCATCTTTTTTTTTAAGATAGTCATCTACACATTATATAATTTAAGGTATGTCTTTGTCTTTTTAGTGTGCGCAGGAACAGAGAACAAACTGAGCTCTCTCTCTGACCTGGAACAGCAGTACCGAGCCTTGCGCAAATACTATGAAAACTGCGAGGTAGTCATGGGCAACCTGGAGATCACCAGCATCGAGCACAACCGGGACCTCTCCTTCCTGCGGGTACATTTCTTTCTTTCTCTACTCTTTGTTGTGATGTCATGATTTGCAAAGGGAGCCCTGCTTGACTAGACCTGGTAGCTCTATTTCTCTACCAGGCAGGGGCTATGACTGTGGGCAGGAGATAAGCGACAGAGAAGCACCCTTGCACAAATAATAAGAGTAGCAATGCTGAAGTGATGGGCATCCCAGCTTAGAGGAGCAGCTGTTGCCATTAGATTGATAAAAGGATTCTATCTGGGTTTAGTACAGGACATACTGCAAGCTCGTCTTTTTCTGACAGGATGAGGACTAAGAGAATCAGAGGACTAATCAGATAAGAATGGGTGGCTTTAGTCATTCATCTATTATCTGTCCTATTCCTGTCACTGGGAAGAGAAGACTATGGGGAGAGCAAATACTGTCTCACTTCCTAATTTAGGTAAACAAAAAGGTTTTGGAATCTCTATACATTTTAAAGTGTATTTGGAGGAATACACTCAGATGCATACATCAATGTAATAGTTATTACAATTACATAGTAAAGGTGAACTATACTTTACTATGTAAAGTTCACCCTTATATCCTAGAAAGAGTTGATCTTAGTGATTCTCAACATTTGAGTTCTTGGCTCTTGTTTTTGAAATGCAATGTACAGAAACCATTTGAGGCCACACAAGTGAGAAAGTAAATGATGCAGTGGCAAAGGGGCAGTGAAGGAGAAAGCTGAATACCATGCAGGAGAAACAGAATGCACATTAGTGTGACTGAGGTAGAGACTACTTTAATGACAACTGTGTTTTCCAATTTACATCTGCCTCACTTGATTGGTTGCATCACTAGATTTCATTGAAAACCAAACCAAAGGTGTGTGTTTGTGTATATAGAGAGCTGTACATGACTGTATCATATATGCTCTTTAAGTGTGGCCATGTAAAACTGTTTGTAATTGTGTAACTTTTATATTATTATTATTAATTATTATTATTATTATTATTATTATTATTATTATTATTATTAAATCTTCTTTTACAGCCAGTCATTATCCCCCTTCTGGTCTGCCCTCTGTTTGTTCCTCATTCCATATCTCCTCCCCCACCTCCAAGAAGATGTCTTCATCCCTCTACCCTGACCCCACCAAACTTCCCCACTCCCTGGGACATCATGTGCTGGGAGGGTTAGGTGCATCTTCTCCAACTGAGGCCAGACCAGGCTGTCCTCTGCTGTATATGTGTCGGGGGCCTCATACCAGCTAGTGTATGCTGTCTGGTTGAGGCTCAGTGTCTGAGAGATCTTGGGGGTCCTGGTTAGTTGAGACTGCTGGTCTTCCTATGGAGTCACCCTCTCCCTCATCTTCTTATTGACAAATGATAAGGTTTATATAACTTTTAATCTTTAGAAAATTAAAGTTATATACAAATGTTTGAGCCACATGCTCCAAACCATAGCTCTAAAATTCTTATGAAGCATATTGAACTCAATACAGGGAATATATTTGAAAAAAAAAATAACAAGGCCAAGGATTCTATGTGGGATTCTGTGTGGAACTATGAATAGTTTCTTTAAATAAGAACTTGCTGGGTCCTAAATAGTCTCTATAACTGTTATATAAATTTTTATGCTTAACCCACATACATCTTTAATTTCATGTTTTATTAAAAGTAATTCTAATCATTTTCTTTTCATTTACATATTAATATATTGTGTTCATCTATCATTGCAACCCAGTAGGGGGAAAAGTTCCCAAAGGCAGTCAACAGAATCAGAGTCAGCTCCTGCTCCTACTGTTGGGGGTCCCACAAGACCACAGTGCACAAACTGTAACATATGCACAGAGGGATCCAGTCAGGCCCATGTAGGCTCTGTGGTTGGAACTTCAGGCTCTGTTAGTCCCTGTGGACTCAAGTTAGTTGAGAGAACATAGTTACCCTTGTCTTGTGACTTGAATATCAGAGAGAGATGGGCAACCAACAGATTTGAGTCAGCTACCTGAAACAGACACAAAGAACAGAGAGAGCATTTGCCCATTTATTAATATGAGAAACGTTCCAGTTGGTTTCTAGTGCCTGGATAGGCGGGGACACTTCACTCATTTGCACCCAGGCAATGCTCTGGTACTTGATTTTAACTGTAGTGTTTCTACCTTTCCCCTGTAATAGATAAGAGTGACTTCTTTTTGTTTGTTTGTTTGTTTGGTTGGTTTTTTGTTTTTTTTGTTTGTTTGTTTTTTTTGAGACAGGGTTTCTCTGTATAGCCCTGGCTGTCCTGGAACTCACTTTGTAGATAAGGCTGGCCTCAAACTCAGAAATCCACCTGCCTCTGCCTCCTAAGTGCTGGGATAAAGGTGTGTGCCACAACGCCTGGCAAGAGTGACTTCTTTTAGTATAACTGAAGAACTCCTTTTAGTCTCCTTCTCAGAAAAAAAATAAAATTAGACCTTTGAAACTGAATTGATAATGAGTTGTGAGTAAAATTCAGTGGGTGAAAGGCTTGCCCAGGACATACAAGGTCCTCGGTTTGATCCTCTGCATGTAGCAGAGTACAACCAGAATGTGTGTGTGTGTGTGTGTGTGTGTGTGTGTGTGTGTGTGTGTGTGATTTTAGGGGGATAGTAATAAGGGCAATAGGATCAGAAAATCAGGAGCTCAAGGTTGTTTTTGGGTACACAGAGTCAAGGCCATCCTAGGTACCAATAGATTATACTTCAAATACATGAATAAACAAATAAAGACATGGTAGAGGAGGAGAAGGAGGAGGCGGCAGTGAGGAGGAGGGACCAGAGGGATGGAAGTGGTGCCTTTTTCTTTTACGATCCCTGGGATGCTCTAGAGAAACCTTCCTTTCTCTCTGTTAGGCAGCATCAGTTTTGATGAAACACGTTTCAGTGCATTGTTTTTGGGAAGCTCTCTCTCTCTTTATAGAACAGAGGCTCCTGCAGCCCACTATTTATTTATGCAGCTTTCTTTCTTCACAGTTCTTTTTGGAAAGAAAAATAATCTAGTTGACTATTATTAACATTTGGCCACCAAGCCAGCACGTAGTTGGTGAGATAAAAATAAATTTCTAAAACTTAACTTACTCTGTACTTTATCACCACCACAAGGTTATGGCATAAAATAGAAAGCAGCAAGGCATAAAAATCACAGATTTTGTGTTATTGTCCTACACTCTGTGAACTCTCTAAAACAAGCCATATGAACCATGTGTAGCGAGTAATGGGAATGAACCAGCAGACCTCTACCCTCATTAGAATTCTGGGCAGCTTCTCCTCCTTTGTCATCCCATTGGTCTTTCTGGCTACCATACACATTCAGTAGTTTAGCTCTACTAGAAAGGTGCCTGACCTACCAGCTTTTATATCTCAAATTTATTTTTCTTTTAAAAGATATATTCATGCTACCAAATAGCTATTAATTGTCAGCTATTTGTAAAACACTGGGGTATATGCTGCACTCATGACGTTCTTCATCTCTGGCTGTAATCTGTGGCTTCATCTAGCTGTATGTACATTGTTTAAAAATAGTCTACATTAAGATTGCAAATGAATAAATGCTTTCTTGTATTGACCTAGAATAATAACAATGTCATTAACTCATTGGACCCTTGTGTGCTATTACCCCCAAACCTCAAATCTTAATTATTATACATAAAAATAAATAAATTGATACATAGATGTTTTCAGATAATAGCATCTATCTACTTCCATATTTATAAGTGTATTATCTAAGTATGGCTATTCTATTTGATAATAGTGACTTTGAGAAAGTAAGAAAGTGAGCTGGGTATGGTGGCACACACCTTTAATCCCAGCACTTGGGGAGGTAGAGGCAGGCAGATCTCTTGAGTTCAAGGCCAGCCTGGTCTACAGAGTGAGTTCCAGGACAGCCAAGGCTATACAGAGAAACCCTGTCTCGAAAAAAACAACAACAACAAAAAAGTCCCCCAAAAGAAAGTAAGAAAGTATAATTTTTATGAAATTTAATATGCTTCCAATTATATTTATAAATAACCTGTAAAAAGTGTATCACACACATTCCATTAGATAATATATTAGAAAATCTGTATATGAGAGAATGAGAAATGCAGAATCTTATAAGCATGTGCCGATCTTTTAAAACACAATCAGCTTTAATCATATATGTGACAGAACTGTATGTGTATATATATATATATATATATATATATATATATATATATATATATATATTTTTTTTTTTTAAAATCGGGTATTTCATTTACATTTCCAATGCTATCCCAAAAGTTCCCCACACGCTCCCCCACCCACTTCCCCACCCACCCACTCCCACTTCTTGGCCCTGGCATTCCCCTGTACTGAATATAAAGTTTGTACGACCCATGGGCCTCTCTTTCCAGTGATGGCTGACTAGGCCATCTTCTGATTCATATGCAGCTAGAGACATGAGCTCTGGGGTACTGGTTAGTTCATATTGCTGTTCCACCTATAGGGTTGCAGATCTCTTTAGCTCCTTGGCTACTTTCTCTAGCTCCTCCATTGGGAGCCCTGTGATCCATCCAATAGCTGACTGTGAGCATCCACTTCTGTGTTTGCCAGGCCCCGGCACAGCCTCACAAGAGACAGCCATACTAATGCACAAGGAACAATGGCACCTAAAGATTTCTGTCGAAAAATAACTTCTTAGAAAAGATTTATTTTTTATTAAAGGAAATGCCCTGTCCTTAAATTAAAGTATAGCCTTTGAATTTGTTACTTCTTTTACTTAAGGAAATATGAAAGTTTCTTTTTTCCTGAAGCAAAATATGAATGACGATGATGTGGGAACACAAACTCAAGTTGTCCTAAATATCCTATTACAACATGGCGACCCTTTCTAGAAATGATACAGGGCTTTGGGAGCTTTACCCTCAGCTTCCTAAACCCACAGCCATTGGAAAGGCTTTTGTTATCTCGATACTGCTACTACTGCTATTTCTAACCATGGGCCCCTGGTCTAATTCTCTGCCATGGGACACAAAATCCTGATGTGCTGGTTGGCTTAGAGTCCTGACACATATATTTGAAAGAAGAATCTTAATTGGGAAATGGCTTCATCCAGATTTGATGTAGGCAAATCTGTAGGGCTTTTTCTTAACTCATGATTGATAAATATGAGTCAAGCCCATGTTGGTGGTTAGGTGGAGTAGAGACCAACAAATACAGACACAGATGCTCCCAGCCAACCATTGGACTGAGCACAGTGTCCCCAATGGAGGAGTTAGAGAAAGGACTAAACAAGCTGAAGGGGTTTACAACCATGTAGGAAGAACAGCATTATGAACCAACCAGATGCCCTTCTTCCCAGCCCAGAGCCTCCAGGGACTAAACTAAACCAAAGAGTACACCTGGAGGGACCCATAGCTCCAGCTGCATATTTAGCAGAGGATGGTCTTGTAGGTCATCAGTGGGAGGAGAGGCACTTGGTCCTGGGAAGGCTTGATGAACCAGAGTAGGGGAATTGCCAGGGCAGGGAGACACAAGTGGGTGGGTGGGTAGGAGAGCACCCTCATAGAAGCAGGAGCAGTGGAGATGGGATAGGGGGTTTCCAGTGGGGAAACCAGGAAAGAGGATAACATTTGAAATGTAAAGAAATAAAATATCCAATAAAAAAAGAAAATATATAGCCTTTGAAATTCATTCATTAGTTTAATTAATACTTCCTAATAGTAAGGGCATACCTCCATCTTTAAAAAATATATTGTGTGTATTAAGTGTGTATGGTTGTGAAATAAGCATGTGTGTGTTTGTATGTATATATGTGTGTCTGCTCCTTCACACATAGGTAGAGTCAAGCAGAGGACATTGGGTATATTCCTCTACTGCACTGCACTTTATTTGAGGCACAGTTTTGCCTAAACTGGCTGGCCACTGAGCTCCTAAGATCGGCCCAATTCTGCTTTTTAGCACCAAGGTTAGAAGAACACAAAGCAACCCTTATCTTTTATATGGGTTCAGAGGATTTGAACTCAGGTCCTATTACTTTTACAGTTAGTGATCCTAACCACTGAGCCAACCCCCGTCTTCTGTTATCCTCTTTATCAGGATATACATGTCAGTCTTTATATATGATGTTCTGCTCTCTACTACTCCTCCTCTTTGGGAAACATGCAGTTTGTTTGACCTTTTCAGAGCTGGTTAATGACTGGTAGTTTTCTTTTGTCTTCCCATGTGTAATCCTCTACTGCTTAATAGCTTGTGATTTAGAAAGGGAGAGGAGATGGACCGCAGAGAAACATGCTGACCAACTTGCTGAAATAAGACTTTGCTTTTGTATTTTGTTAGAATTAAGTCTGGAAAGATTTTTGAGTTGCACCTACTATTTCTTTTGACCTATACCATAGCAGTCCTCAATAAGGAGAAACAACTATCCAAATTCAACTTAAGAAAATGCAATACTAAATCATTTACCTTATGTCAAGCTTTAGTGCATACTCTTTATTGCCCTTTTGTTTCTCAAAAAAGATAATGAGAAAGAAATCTACCATAATAAGGATGGGCTTTACAGTTGTCTGTATTTCCCGTATCCTCTGCATACCTCTGATTTTATAACTAGGTATCTAGGTGAAGTGGCAGTTGCATAGCAAGAGTAAGTAAAATCCTACATTTAAGATTAATTTTAAAACATAAACATAAAATTTACAAAGTACTTATATGGATGAGATAATGGCTCATGGAATCGTTTGTTTAAATAATGGGCAACCTTGCTTACCGGTATTTACTTTATTGCTCATTATATATCAAACAGAATGACTTGGTTGGGAGAGATTGACTGAAATAAAGTGAGAAAAGTAGCCTTATTTAAAGAACACAACAAATTGAAAGGAAAATATGGCTAAGTGGAACATCAATATCATCATATATTGGCACTTGTGTTACATTCATATACTTACTGACAGATTGTGCAACATTTTCTTGTCCTGTGTGTGTGTGTGTGTGTGTGTGTGTGTGTGTGTGTGTGTGCATGAATTTTGTTTGGATAATAAAATAAAAGAATATACAAGAACCTTAATATTTTCCTGTTAAGGTTACATATCAGAAAAGGTGTACATTTAATTGTGTTAAATAAATAAGACTATAATATCTAATATTTGTATTTAATTAGTTTTCTTGAATACAATGTTTTATGTTTTTCTTCCATGTCATTAATGGTGACAGATTGTAAGAGAATAATGTAAAAACCAACATCCAAATATTCAGAATAGTCTTTTAGTGCGAATCAGCTATGCATTCAAGGAATGAAAACAAGAACAAGAATAAGATATTGTCCTCTATTTTTGGAAGTTCCCTGCATTTGCAGTACATGGACAACTCAACTGTCTTTGTGAGGAAATGGAGCCTTTTTTTCTGAATTTGGTGGTGATCTTGTAGCTGGGTGAGACAGGAACATAAAGCACGGAGTAGAGAATAAAATTATAACTTGGCACTTGGGTCAAAGCAGACACTCTAGGTTAAATGTAATTTTCATAGCTTTGAGAGTTTCTGCATGCTTTTTCTGAGATCATTTTGCATAATGCATATGCAATTTTGTATGTATGTATTTAAATCTGGCTTTTAAATTGAAACTTGATTTTCTACAAAATCTAATCATGGAACTTGTATTACATTTGAAAAGGCTATGCAATTCATACTTGACTTAGGAAAATATACTTCTTTTTTCTTAGATGTTAAGTAACATGAAATCTGAAAGTATATATTAACTCAAAATACTGATATTCTTCAAAAAATTTTACAAAAGAAATAAAAGAAAAATCCACATTTAATTGAGATGGTATTTAATGATGTCTTAAATTGTTTTCTTATCCATTTAAATTAAATATTTAATAAGCCACGTATAAAGTTTCTCTGATTGTGTCAAAATTACTAATCACCATGAGGACCTAAGTTAAGATCTTCCAAAGCCATGTAAAACCGGGCTAAACCTTACTGTGGTGGGTAGAGACAAGGAGGGTCTCTGAGCCAGATAAGCGAGCCCACCTAGAGCTCCAAATGCAGGAAGATATAGATAGAGATAGAGATAGAGATAGAGATAGAGATAGAGATAGAGATAGAGATAGAGATAGAGATAGATGATATAGATATATGTGTGTGTGTCTGTGTGTGTGTGTGTCTGTATCTCTGTGTATGTCTAAGAAACACACACACCTCAAAGAAATAGGACAGAAAGTAATTTATAAGGATACCTCATTGCTTCCTTTGGCCTTTCCATGCATGTCTATTATTATATACCTGTGTAAAAATTTATATGTAACACACTAACAAATTAATGATAAATAAAATGAAGCCAATGTTTAGATTAATATTTAAAAATAAATTAATATCTTACATATTATTGGAAGAGAATGAAAGTTAGAAATTAATGAAGAATTACGACTCAAATATATTCTAATGCAGAGCTGCATAAATGCAAACAAATAAGCATTTATATTTATTTAAGTAATTACAAATTGCCAACCATTTATATAATCAAGAGTTATTAAATGTAAAATATTAACCCTATACAATGTGCATAAAATTTAATTTACTTATTTTCTGTGGTTGTGTGTGTGTGCAGTGCCTACATCTGAGTGTATGGATGGTATACATGTATACACTATTATGAGTGTTGAGAGGCCATAGCAGGATATTGGGAGACTTCTATCATCCTTTGCCTTTTGTCTTGTAACTTGAACTTGAACCTTGTTCTTTTGCTTAGGCAGCCTAGCAAAGCATGCTTTCTGTATCCACATGGCTCTAGGGTTACAAGCACTTAAACCATAATGAGCCTTTTACATTAGTGCTTGGTTTTTGTTTTTTCCTTTTTAATTAATTAATTAATTTACATCCCAAATGCTGTCGCTCCTCACAGAGTTCCTCTCCAATGCCCCTCTCCTCTTCTATAACAGGGTGGAGCCCCTCTGAGCATTCCCCTTACCTAGCCCGTCAAGTCTCTACCATTTTAGCCTCATTCTTTCCCACTGAGGTTAGAAAAGGCAATCCTGTAGGAAAATGGGTATGACATTTATGGGCAGCTCCTGCTCCATCTCTAGTTGTTGGGGGACACTTATGGAGACTGAACTGCATGTCTGCTACATATGTGCTGGGGGCCTCGTTCCAGTCTCTGTATGTTCTTCAGTTGATGTCTCAGTCTCTGAGAGCTTCCAGGGGTTCAGGATACTTGACTCTGTTGGTCTTTCTGTCAGATTCCCATCCCATTCAGGCACTTTAATCCTTCACCAAACTCTTTCATAAGTGTCTCAGACCTCCATCCAATGTTTGGCTGTGTAAATCTGCATCTGTTTCAGTCAGTTGCTAGGCAGAGCCTCTCAGAGGATAGTATTGCTAGACTCCTATCTAAAAGCAAAACAGTGTATCATTAATAGTGTCAGGAATTGCTGATTGCCCATGGGATGGGTTTTATGCTGGGACCTGTTTATTATTGCATGGCCATTCCTTCAGTTTCTTCTCCATCTTTGTCTCTTCATTTTTTTGTAGACAGGACAAATTTTGGGCCACAAATTTTGTGGGTGGGTTGGTGTCCTTATCCCTCCACTGGGGATCCTGCCTTATTATAAGAGGTGTCCGCTTCAGGATCCATGTCTCCACTGTTAGGCATCTTGGCTATGATCATTCTCATTGACTCCTGGGAACCTCCCTCATCCCAAGTCTCTGGGACTTCCTAGGGATTTCTAAACCCCAATTCCTGACAGGTTCAGATTTCCATTTATTCTCTTGGCTCTCTAGAATTTTCTCCTGACTTTCTCCACAGCTGATACTGCATCCCCCCCTTCTCCCTCTCCCCTACCTCTTGCCCCTTCCCTCTGTCTCTTATGACTACTATGGTCTTCTTTTTAAGTGTGATTCAAGTATGCCTGCTTGGGCCTTCCTTCTTGTTTAACTTCTTTGGGTCTATGGAGTGTAGCATGGGTATTCTGTATTTTATCGCTAATAACCACTTATCAGTGAATACATACATTGTACATCCTTTTGAATCTAGGTTACCTCACTCAGGATGATATTTTATAGCTCCATCCATTTGCCTGCAAAATTCATTATGTCCTTGTTTTTAATAACTGAATAGAATTCCATTGTGTAAATGAACCACATTTTCTGTATTCATTGTTTGGTTGAGGGACATCTAGGTTGTTTCCAGTTTCTAGCTATTATGAATAAAGTTGCTACGAACACAGTGGTGCATGTGTCCTTGTGGTATGGTGAAGCATCTTTTGGTTATGTGCCTAGGAGCAATATAGCTGTGTCTTCAGGTACAACATTCCCAATTTTCTGAGAAACCACCAGATTGACTTCTGGATTTTAACCCACATCCCCATGCCATGCTTGCCATGTAAGGGCTCTTACCCACTGAGCCTATCTCCACAGTCCTAGTGATTGTAAAAAAATATTATTAGAGATAGAATTACTATTAATAACATAGCATTATTACCAGTAAAAGGAGTTAAGAAGAAAGCTCATTTAAAATATCTTTAATTCCATAAATTATAATGGACTCTCCAGAATAAGTGTCTTGGATTGTAATAGATATAAAGAATGGATTTATTAGGGTTCTGAGAGCATGTAAAGAACATCTTTAAAGCTTTGAGGATTAGTGCCTATAAACTGTGTTCCAGTATAGTTATGGTGAGTGTTTAGGCTTAGTTTAGCCTTAAAATATGAACAATTTGGATAGCCATCCCATTTCACCTTATGATTCTTTGCTCTGGACAGTAGAATACTTCTTCACTTGTTATTTGTATATAGCAAGAATTTTTTTCATTTTTTTGAAATTATAATTGTATCATTTCCCCTCCCCTTTTTTGTTTGTCTTTCAGACCTCACATGTACCATACACTTGCTTAGCTTAATTCCTGGCTTCTTTTCTTTAATTATTGTTACATGTAAGGATTTAAAATAAAACAATGATCTTGCAGTGAGGTATCTTTTTAATTCTGGAAGCCAAATATTAGAGAACAATCATATAAAACCCTTTTGAAATTTAGAACTCTGTATATTTTGTTAGTTTTAATCCAAAGTAGAACACCTTATTGCCTTTCAAAGAAATGGATTGAATGATAATTTTGCATGAAACTAAGTCAATTTTAAAGGTCTCTCTTTGGTCACATAGAGCATAATTTAAAGGTCAGGAGTTTAAAAATAAAACGTTAAAATTCTTGCATTTAGAAACACTATAATTATTTCTCTTGATCTCTAATTTGAACCCATTCACTATAAAATAATATATTAAAGTACGTAATGAAAGCTGTAAAAATTAAGGTATTTGTTTTGGTAAATATAGGCCTTGTCCAACGGTATCTATTTAATATAATTCTACCTAAAAATCAAAATACATTGTTGAATGTTGACCGAATTTAAAACAAATCAAAGTTATATTTGTTTAGAAGAATAGATGGTTTGAGATAGAAAGAATAGAGGGAGACAGGGTGAAAAAGAAAGATTTCCCTCTTTTTCTTTCTCTCTCTCTTATACACAAACATGCACCACACACGCACATGCACATGAATTCTTATGTACACACACAAGGGTGCCCATGCCTGTTGCGACTCCTGGTGTCTGGCAGCGCTTCTGCAGAGATAACCTACACATGTCTGCTCAGCTACTTCTTTCTCTTGCCTTTGGATGCTGTAGCCAGCAGCTGTGGTGGTAACCACAGAGGACATGACAAAACATCTTATAATATTTTTTCTATATTTAAGTTTTGGGGTGGTCCTGCTATTGTGTTTTCAAAAAGGTTAAACAGAAAGATACATACTTGGTTGTTGTTCATTAACAGACAGCCAATAGAAATGTGTGTAGGGGGGCTGGTGAGATGGCTCAGTGGGTAAGAGCACCCGACTGCTCTTCCGAAGGTCTGGAGTTCAAATCCCAGCAACCACATGGTGGCTCACAACCATCCATAACAAGATCTGAGCTACAGTGTACTTACATATAATAAATAAATAAATAAAAATGATGAACCATCTACAAAAAAAAAGAACAAAGCCATTAAAAAAAAAAAAAGAAATGTGCGTAGGTCCTAGTGTGTGTGTGAGGGTTGTTGGTTCAACAATCTGAAAGAGATAATTTTATGGAAGCACTGGGAAACATTTAAAAAAACAGCATCAATGATGCCTCAACACAACATGAAAAGAGATAATGAAAGGATGGTAATCATATGCACTAGCGAATATAGCTTCCAAAGCATGTAAGCAGGGTTAGGTACACAAGGACGGACTGAGTAGGAGGAGGTGGACTCCTAGGATGGGAAAGAAGAATATAAGGTTATGGAGAGACAAGGAGGAGACTGGAGCAGAAGGATTAAATGGAGAGGGGCAAGGATGGGAGACACACCTACAATTTAGAGCCATTGGAGGGGACATTTGGAAATCTGCTATTGTAGAAGCTGCCTAAAGTAGATGTATACATATAGTAAAAATGGAGTTACTAAATAATGAGAAAAAAATGCCTCAGTTAGACATAATATGCTGCCAAGTGAAATAGCCAGTGCGCAAGTTCCAGTTAATTGTTGTTGTATTGTTGGCCATAGGGGCATTTGGGGGCAAACCCTCAAATATTTCAGACTAACACCAAAGCTGTTGAGTGCTTTCCACATACTGATTGTAAGGACCTATTGCTGAAGACGCTTACGTGCTCTCCTTCTTAAAATTGTTCTTTGGATTAAGTGGGAAACTCTTAGGAAAAAAAAAATCCCATAGTTTCTCTATAGTAAGGACTTTACCTGTGAGCCTTATTGTCCTATCTTAAATTACATCACAGAAATCTTCAGATCGTAGATAGCTGTATTTCTGAAATCAGCTCCCTTATCTTATTATATTTTCCTCCACTCTCCTGCCTCCTCTATATGTATGGAGAGAGATAGAGAGAGAGAGAGAGAGAGAGAGAGAGAGAGAGAGAGAGAGAGAGAGAGAGAGAGAGGTGGAGAGAGAAAGAGAGGGAGGGAGTTAAAAATTCTGATCATTTTTTAGGACTCCATTATAATTTTGGGGGGGTGGGTAGGGAAACCTACCTAAGCTTATCTTACTGAGTTTCATTCATGAAGGATATTCACATTAGTTTTTGTTGCTTTTAGGACTTCCAGTATAGCAATTATTTAAATATGTGCTTCATTTCTGTGTAGGTTCCTAAATAATTAATGCTGGGATTAGGCGTATCTATTCCAGACAGAATTTTAGCTTCTACCCAATGTCCTATCATATAGTGGCATCTCTATAAGTATTTGTCAGATTAATACATAAGTAAACTTTATAACCAAAGAATGAGTTCTTTTACATAAAGCATATTTTTAATTAGAAAAAAAAGTTCAACAATTCTTTAATATTTACTTCTTAAACTTGTGGTCTCCATAGTGTCTCATTGAATCTTAATCTTCTATTTCATGAAATGATTTTGTTCGTCTGAAACATCATGGTACTTGCAGTAAAACTTTGGAGAGTATAACAGGGATACATACACACAGGTATAAAGACCTAATGCATAGGTGGTACAGTTTATGTCCTATGTTTATTTAGCCCTCATAACCTTCAACAATCCTTCTCAGATTACCCCTGGATGATTATCAGTGTCTCAGTTACAAGTGAGGTTTCTCTCCAGGAACATAACCAATAGAATGAATATATATCACCAAGGGAATTTACTAGATTGGCATTCATGATGCAGGTTGGGTAGTCTAATAGCGGTTTCAATATTGAAAGACTGGGGACACAGGAACTAGTGTGTGTGTGTGTGTGTGTGTGTGTGTGTGTGTGTGTGTGTGTGTGTGTTCTGTTTTTGTGTGACGACTTTAATAGAGAACATTATTTTTCATGAATTAAGATGGAAATGAGTCAAGAGAAACAAGAAATTTATTGATATTTCTGCCAGAGGAAACCTTAGTCACATTTAGGTCCTTGGGTTGTCTGATGTGACAGGAGTCAGATGAATGATAGGAGAAGGTGGTTTTGCATGATTAATGATTTAATACCATCATTATAGTGTAGCAAAGGACATTAATGTTTTTTTTTTCCTGGTCAGCTATGTATGTCCTAGTCATTTTGGGGTGGTCTTAGATCAGCCTGTAGAAGCTTGCAATTTTTCTGTTTGTTCTTGTTGCTGTTGTTGTTGTTTGGTACTTACTTAGCTTATCTTAGTGTTAGTTACTGAAGTTACAGTAAACATCAAAGGATGTCTTCATTAATCATTGTAAGGAGGATTCAAAAAGCCCACAATTTCAAACTGAAACTGCAGATTGTGAATGTACCATGTTTGTCATTTTCCAGTATAATAAAAACGTTTATGAAGAAGTTTATTTTCTGTTTTGAGAATTCTAATTCCACATTTGCTGTCCCATCACTTTACCTTTGACTAGGCGGAGATTGGAAGAATCTGGGCAATCCTCTTTGGAGGTATCCCATCAATGACAAAAAGACGGCCTGATATGTCGCACTTCTATAGGTTTCAAGAGACTCCAATAAAAGCATCCTAATTTAAATTTGCATAATATTCAGTGTCAAAGTTTTGACAGACTAAGAAGGGACAATTATTTTTGTCAAAGATATGTGATAGCTGTTTTCTTGAATGTGTGTAACTTCAGGTTGCTTCCACTTGGGAAGTATGCTTTGTAGCCTACATAGGATACATTCTGCTGGTGCAATCACACATCAGGCAGAAGTTGCCAGAGAATGGAAATAGCAGTAGAGTGTTTTAAACATAACAATATTAGAATGGACTAAATGGTTACTGAATTGCTTTAAAGTTCCTTATTAGATGCAGCAAGCAATAAGTTAAGCTTCCAAATGAAAAGGTATACTTAAGCCTTTTGAGGTCAAAAACATAGTTGTCTTTCCAAGACATGTAGTTGACTAAAGAATTTGGCTCACTCTTTTGTTTGCAGAATGTAATTGCATCCCATCAGAATCAAGAGAAGGAGCTTCATTTTCATTTGCAAGGATTTATTTAGAGAGCCATTCTGGTGTTAAAACATAAATTCAAGTGTCACCTGAGACATTCCAACTGAATGTCCTGCCTCTCAGTTAAAGGACTTTGTGTATATCAAGGGACTGTGAGTAAGTTTGGTGGTTTGTCCTCTATTCCCAATCTGTATTAGTGAGACAGCAGTAGCAATAGTGACTGTTTGAACTCTCTATGTTATAGGCTGTGGGAAAAGACTCACTAGTTGTGGGGCAGTTACCCAATTTTTTATCTAAGAAATAAGAAGGCACAGGTTATCAAGCAAGTAGAACCAATGGAAAGGAAAAATGGTAGCAGAGAGAAGGTGACTCCCTCAGAAATCTCAAGGCTTGGAAGAAAAAGAGTAAGCAGCAGGTATACTGGGGGCATGGTGGGTATGGTGAGCAAAGAGGAAGCCAAGATTCAGAGAATATGCTAATAACCGAAGTACTTGCTAAATGGCTCCATAGTGTTTTCCAAATAGCTTAGATCTTTTTATCTTTTGAGTAGGAAAGCTTCACCTTGTCAACCTCTGACTCCATTCAAGATTTATAAGGCACCTTTTGCCATAGTGTCTCATATCTTTATATATAATTTGTCTTTTAAATTGAGAGAGTCTCTCCATCCTTGTAAAGCAATGGACTGATTGCATTTTGCTGATAGGGTAGTGAAATGCTAAAAGGTTAACTGGCTTTCTTGGGGTCATTCATCAATTGCTGCTAGAACTGAAAATCAGGACTTTCTGGAGACTCATACTGGAGAATTCATAAAAAAGTTCAGCAGTACACATAATTAAGTTCATTATTTTTCCTCTGTTACCCTTGGTGTTGAATCCATGCTTATTTTTGTGGCTTACCAAAAAGAAAATCTTAAGGATTGTAATACGTTACCAAATAAAAATACTTGTCGTTGTTTGCTAATATTGAATTATTTGATCACAAAAGTCTCCCACTCCACAGAATGTGCATTTGAAAAATTCACATATTGTGACAGATTAAATGGTGGTAAAAAGGAGGGTCCATCTCAGTGGCCCATGCTGAGTTAGCACAAGGATTAGCATCTCTTCTTGTACTACATTGTGACAATTGTCCTCAGATAAAGACAGGAGACTTAAGGGTCGAATGACTGACCAGAATGTGTCTATAATAAACAACTGGGACACCATATTTCCAGAAATCATGCCTCAAAATAACAGTTGAAAGAGTGGGTGTGTTGTTCCGGATAGAGTGGAAAGGAAGCACCCTTCGTGTTTGCACATATTTGAAAGACTTTCATAGAAAAGGGAGTGCCATGGTCTCATGTTGTCACAGAAGTTTATAATTAGGCAGAAGTTTGAAAGAGGCAGAATTTGGCTTTAAAAAAGAATTTGGCTAAGAGAACCTTCTAGTAATATAATGGAGTGCCTTGTGAGTTCAGGAAAATGGACAGAAACTCGTAATTGAACACCTTGTATTTTCGAGGCACAGAGCCAATGGGTGCTATAAAATATCTGAAGGAAAAGGCTAAATTAAAGTGTCTAATATAGGCGACCACTTGACACTTGTTAATTCTATCTAAGTGTTTCATTTGTATGTATGTATATATGTATGAATATATAAATGTATATACCAATCTAAAAATAACTAGCATGATAAATGTCAAAGTTTTACAGAGAAAGACTGAGTTTTCATAAAGTACCAGAAAACATAATAGACTTGAAAATCTCATTCATGCCATGTTCTGTCAAGTGTTGCCACAGAAATCTGTTCTTTCACTCTGAAAAGGTAGCCAAGGGGTACAGGGGAGACAAACAGGGGCATGGTTTCATGCATTTTAAAAGAAGTTATTTAGAAAATTCTAGAATCTTTCTTCTTGGTTCTGGTTGTTTGTTTGTTTGTTTTGTTTGTTGTTTTTTTTTGTTTTGTTTTGTTTTTTTTTCCTTGAGAGTGATGTTCTTCCAGAGCATATACTCCATGTTCTATGACTTTTGAAAGGATAGACAGGACTTCTGATCTTCCAGAGACAGATGTAGTAGGAAGTTTGGGAGTAGAAAGGACTTTTGATTCTCCATTTTATCCAAAACTTATCCCCCAGATCTTCCTCCTACTTAAATTGTATTCAACAAAGTTTTGGAGTGTGGTTAGTAAAATGTGGTATGGAAAATCCCCGAGTGACCCTTTCAAACACTGTTTATTCTTCTTTCTTTAAAGCTTCACTTCTTTACAGTTGAAGGCTTGGTGCTTATAGCAGTTGGGTGTTAAAATGCTAAGATGCTTGAGTATTTTGACAGTGGGGTGTTAAACTTATTAATCACTGTCTCAGCTTCAGGTTTTATCTTGTCTTAGAGAGCGAACATTTCACTGATCAATCCTGAAGAAAAGTTTTGCTTATTAGATGATGTCAAAGGACGCAGCTTGATCTACCCTCTGAGTTATGTGCTTATTCTACTTACAAGTCTCCTCTAAGTTTTGCCTATTCTGTGTCCCTATAATACACACTCACGCACACACACACACACACACACACACACACACACACACACACACACACAGAAATATACATACATACATACATACATACATACATACATACATATATAATTTACTAAAGTCACTATGCTTATCTCAAATCATTAATGGGAAAACACAATTCGATTTTATAGCATCTATCTAATGATGTTATCTTGGATGTACTTCTTTAATTTTATCTGTGAATGAAAATTTAGGTAGTGTTGCCTAGCTGCAGATGACAGTAAACCATTTCATAATTGTCATGTACTCATGAACCTATTGCTTTGATGTTTCATTGTAGAAATATTTGTCTCCATAAATAACTGTATTTTAAATTCACACACACTGTTGCTGTAAAAAAAAAATGATACTCTTGTATCTCTACCTGTTAGTATAAGATAATAAAATTATCAATGTAAAGAAAAAGCATTAAACCCATAGTCTCAGACCCTGAGGATTTCATAGATTCTATCTTTAAAAACATAGCTATCTACAGATTTAATTAGATGATAATTATCTACAGAAACATTGCTAAGGAATGAATATCACAGGAAAGCAGGCTACTTGGTATAAACTAGCCCTAACCAAAAAAAGGTCACAGGTTTGGTAACAAGTGTGCCTTAAGGAAGCAAAGACATTCAATGGGCATCCCTCCACACATTCAAGCAGCTCCTAAAGAAATATTTATGAAAGATCAACTAGCTAGGAATTACTGTGTTTTTAAGGGACTACGAGAGAGACTATGGCCACTAGTAGGATTGGAGGCTTTTGTGAGCCTTTCTAACTTCACTAACCTAATATTATGTTCAGGTCAGATCAGTTAAGATTGAGAAGAATACTATTTTGTTTTTCAATTTTCAAACTTCTATTGTCGAACTCTGGAAAAATGACCTATCTAGGGCTAGATTTTTCTAGTATAAATTACTTGGTTTTTTTGTGGTATCATGAATTTAAAATAGTTTAATAAAGTTTCCATCAAGAAATGTTAGAAACTTAAATACAAGAATAAATTATATGTTTTCTTAATTTAAAGAATTTGCGTGTGTATTTTTTGTCCTTTTTTGTGTGTATTTAAATGTCCTTTGGAATAAACTTGTCTCTTGAACCAGAAACATAATACATTAACATAATACATTTCAATGAAGCAATGTCTAATTTTGTTCTTTCCTATAATTTTCAGTTAAGTTAAATTTACCAGGGGCGAGGGTCTGAGGGACTTTTGGGATAGCATTTGAAATGTAAATGAAGAAAATACCGAATAAAAAAATCAGAAGAAAAAAATTTACCTTAAACTAATATATTTATGTGTATATATATAATTATGAATATTGATAGAATAAAATGTGATTTTTTAATATATTCTGTATTATGCAATATTCAAATGTGGTCAACAATAATTCAAGCTAGAGAAAGTACCCAAGGAGCTGAAGGGGTCTTCAACCTTATAGGTGGAATAACAATATGAACTAATCAGTACCCCCAGAGCTTGTGTTTCTAGCTGCATATGTATCAGAAGATGGCTTAGTCAGCCATCACTGGGAAGAGAGGCCTTTGGTATTGCAAACTTTATATGCCCCAGTACAGGGGAAAGCCAGGGCCAAGAAGTGGGAGTGGGTGGGTAGGGGAGCAGGACGGGGGAGGGTATAGGGAACTTTCAGGATAGTATTTGAAACGTAAATGAAGAAAATATCTAAAAAAGTTGAAAAAACCCAATAATTATATCCTAGATATTTTTCCTTTTTATGACTAAAACCTGAAGATAGTTTGATGGTTTTTAAACAAATGCAGTCTTACTGTCATCCATATTATTCCTACTGTGTTTAACTTAATTTTCCTTGTTCAATAATTATGTATTTACCAGGTACCATGACCACCCAATGGAATGTCCTTGTATTCGTATTTTTTTAATTATATTTTATACATTTCATTTCTGTTCCTTAATGACATTAACACAAAGCTGTACACTAATATTCTGTATTGAAGTTTCACTTTACAAAGTGCTGATTTGCTAATAGACTAACCAATCAGGCACTTGTCCCTTGGCCCTGTAACCAAATCTAGACAAACAAATAGTGATTAAAAATTGACTTACCCTCACATCTTATGCATAGCACTAACATGTCAGCAGATTCTGGAATAAGATGCTTAGCAATGCAAATGCCTCTCCTGTACCTGTGGTTCACAATAAGCAGAATAAACAAAGCCCAGCTCTGTTGAGAACAGAGGCCCTCCAAAGCTCTGCTCTAATGACTCTTAAGGACTGAAGACCTAGGTACCTAAATGCTTAAGAGATTCTTTGCATTTGCTGGGGCTTATGTTTCTCCGTAAAACCTTTCTTTACACTTATTCAACCCAAGTGATTTCTTCTTCCTGTCTTTTATGGCCTTAGTCACTCTCACATTTTGTTTACATACTGTGTTGCAATCATGCATTTGGTTGACAATTCCCTTGCGCATCATGCTGGGCACATTAGCGGACATTTGGGGTGAGTCTAGGCAGAAATCGTACATTCCTTTGAATATTTATATGAAGATGCTATAGGGAACATGAGTTTTCAGTGAGAATAATTGTGGTTAAACCTGCTTTTAAAGACTAAAGAAAAATACTATATTATTCCTGCATCAGATATAAGGAAAGAGAATCGTGGCTTAGTACTAGGAATAGAAATAGGTTAAGGGCTTTAGCCTCCACTGTTCCTTTAATATATTATCCTCCCTTGTTTGGATGCTAATTAGTTCAATGGAGCCCATTGGTGTTCCTTAAGTTAGTTCTCTGTCTCTCTGTCTCTGTCTCTGTCTCTGTCTCTGTCTCTGTCTCTCTCTCTCTCTCTCTCTCTCTCTCTCTCTCTCTCTCTGTGTCTCTCTCTGTGTGTGTCTCTCTCTGTGTGTCTCTCTCTGTCTCTGTCTCTCTCCCTCTCCCTCTCTCTCTCTCTCTCTCTCTCTCTCCTAATCAAAATTTAAAAACAAAATATAATGGCATCTTGAAGTCAGTGAAAACTATTGATGCAAATTTTGTTCCTAAGAGTTTTAAATGGAAATAATTACCCGTTCTTAATCAGACAACTGCTTTGAAGCAACAGTGTATCTCCCTTCTCACCTGCATGCACAGGTTGTTCTAGGGGTGGAATTCTGTATGCTCAGCCTTATCTTTAAAACAGAATTGGCATAGTGTAGCTAGCACAGTAACTGTAGCTAACCTTTCTAATCTTTCCCAGCTTTACAGCAGACAACTATGACAACTAAGCAAGCAAAAGTATGCCCCACCCCATCCTACGCAGGAAAGGGAAGGAAGTGTGGGGGTCTTAAAATTGTAATTAGTGTATCTTTAAAAAATACATTAAAGAGACCTATATATGGCTGTCTTCTGAAATTGGAGAATTTTAAATTGACTTTGCCCTAGAGCCAAAACTAATGTTTTCATTACATTGGAGTTTGTAAGAAAGCAGAAACAACATATTTTTATGTCCCTAGAGAAATCTTCCTTTCCTATCTATACCTGTAACATGCAGATTGGAAATAGTCTTTAGTGAGTCTTGCTAACAAGGGCAGCAAAGTAAATTTGTGCCAACATGTTGATGAAAGTAAGTAGTTCAAATGGCACTTTCCCTCTCATATACTATAGCTATTATAAATGGAAAAATCAACTTTTACTATGTAAGATAATATAGTGGTAGATTTACTTTCCAATTTTTTTATTGAAAATAGATTCTTCACTCAGTGATCCATCCGAACAACATTTTCCCCTCTCTCCACTGCTCCAAGCTCCCGTCCACACACCTCTCACCCAGATCCACTCTCTCTAGGTGTCCCTTCAGAAAAGAGCAGACCTCTAAGAGATGACAGCGAAACAGGACAAATCAAAATACAATAAAACAAGTCAAAAGCCCTCATATGGAAGAGGGACAAGGACACCCAATGGGATGAAAAGAATCTCAAAATCAGGCAATAGAATCAATGCTCTCATTGTTAGGAGTCTCATAAAAACACCAAGCTAATAGCCATAGCATATCCACAGAGGATCTGGTGCAGACTACTACAGGCCCACTGATTGATGAATGAGTCTGGGAGTCGTTCCCCATGTACTCTAAGCCATTATTGGATACTCATATAAAGAGAAGTTAATTTGGTTGAAAGTCAAATTTCATATACAAATATTCACATTCTGGAATTTTTTTCTTGAACAACTTTTTAATGATTTTTCATCACATCAGATGTAAGTATTATATTTTATCCCAAATATATTGGAAAAAGGAAATAAAACCATTTATATATCAACTCCAAGGGCTAGAGATGTCACTAAAATCCAACTATTCATTTGTAGTTAACCTATAAAACAACTCACTATTGTCAAAGTGAAGTTTTACTTTCTTCAAAATATTCACAGATGCATCGACAGCCTGAACTGTATGCTGCGTTTCGTACTTATGTAAAGAAATAGAGTCCACAAGGCAGGACTGTTCTCAGTGCTGACATCACTGCCTTTCCTACAAATTGTTGTATCAGGAATTTTCTTGAGGCTCGATGTTGTAAGCCAATTTACCTAAAACTTTGTGACTTCAAATTTACACTGTTTTAGGATGGAAGGCATTTTATAAAAGACATGGAAACTAAATGAGTGAAGGAGTTGGCCTATGGATAGTAGACCTATGGAGAGGAGAGCCCGGCTGGCTTTCAAGGACAGCGTCTCTTGGAGCCAAGCCCTGAAGTAGTGCTCTCAACACTTCCTTTGCTGTGTGTGCCTCTCCTGACTGTCATAATGTCTCTCTGATGACTATTTCTATAAAGGTTTCTCATGTGTTCACATTCTTACTAAACACTTCAGAACTTTACTTACCCCATCTCTGCATCCACCTAACATCTATCTCCCAATACCCCCCCCCATGCACAACTAGCAACATTGTCTTCATCATGAATGTCCACCACATTAATTCATTTAACCCTGAGAAAATTCATATGAATGCTGCAAGTGAAATTATGTAATTATGTATGTAACTTTATTCTCTCCCTCCCTCTCCCTTATTCAATGCAGAGACTTATTTTCTAAAATGCTAAACTCCAAGCCTACAACTTAATAAAATGTTTTTTCTTGTTTTTTTTTAATTGGATATTTTTTTATTTACATTTCAAATGCTTTCTCCTTTCCAGGTCTTCCCACTGGAAACCCTCTATCCCATCTCCCCTCCCCCTGCCTCTATGAGGGTGCTCCCCTACCCACCCACCCACCCACTCCAGTCTTCCCACCCTGGAATTCCTCTACACTGGGGCATCGAACATCCTCAGGCCCAAGGGCCTCTCCTCCCACTGATGTCCAATAAGGCCTTCCTCTGCCAGATATTCAGACAGAGCTATGGGTCCCTCCATGTGTATTCTTTAGTTGGTAGTCCAGTCCCATGAGCTCAAAGGGTCCTGGCCTATTGATACTGTTGCTCTTTCCATAGGGCTACAACCTCTCTCAGCTTTTTTTAGTTCCTTCTCCAAGTCCGCCATCGGAGCCCCATGCTCAGTCCAATGGTCGACTCTGAGCATCTGCCTCTGTATTTGTCAGGCTCTGGTAGAGCCTCTCAGGAGACAGCCATATCAGGCTTCCATCAGCAAGCACTTCTCAGCATCCAAAAATGTGTCCAGGTTTGGTGGCTATATATGGGATGCATCCCCAGGTGGGGCAGTCTCTGGATGTCCTTTCCTTCAGTTTCTGTTCCACACTTTTTCTTCATATTTCCTCCTGTGAGTATTTTCTTTACCCTTCTAAGAAGCATTTAAGTATCTGCATCCTGGTTTTCCTTCTTCTTAAGCTTCATATGGTCTGTGAATTGAATCTTGGGTATTACAAACTTTTGGGCTAATATCCACTTATCAGTGAGTACATACCATGTTTGTTCTTTTGTGATTGGGTTACCTCACTCAGGTTGATATTTTCAAGTTCCATTAATTTGCCTGTGAATTTCAAGAAGTCATTGTTTTTAATAGCTGAGTAGTATTCCATTGTGTAAATGTACCACATTGCCTGTATCTATTCCTCTGTCAAGGGACATCTGGGTTGCTTTCAGCTTCTGGCTATTATTAAAAAGGCTGCTAAAAATATAGTGGAGCATGTGTCTTTCTTATATGTTGGAGCATCTTCTGGGTATATGCCCTGGAGTGGTATCCCTGGGTCCTCAGGTAGTTCTATGTCCAATTTTCTGAGTAACCACCAGATTGATTTCCAAAGTTTTTGTACCAGCTTGGAACCAAACCAGCAATGGAGGAGTGTTCCTCTTTGTCTACATCCTTGCCAGTATCTGCTGTCACCTGAATTTTTTTAATAAAATGTTTAATGTGAAGTGATAAGTGACTAGAGATATTGAGTAGAAAGTAAGTCATAGGAGTTAAGGTCCTACACATTCATCTAAAAAAAGAAAAAACTTTAGAAAATATGAGATCTTTAAGCCCCCACTTTGACCTTGCTTTGAAGAACAAAATGGTCCTTTGAGCGTTGTTTTCATCACTGAGATGAGGCTGTGTGTACTCAGTACTTACTGCCATATGAGACCTGTTATTTCACAATCTCACCAAGTTTTTTTATGGTATCTTCTAGCTGCAATACATTTTTTTTTCTATTTAAAATTTTAACTTATAACTTTTCTTGTCTTAAAGCTACACTGATTGCAGCCTACCAAGACTGTAAACTCAATATTTTCCTGGAAACTTTTACTTTGATTTCTCTCTTTTGTAACACTCTGTTGACTAGTGTCATTAACCCTTAAGTTTCAATACATGTCTGAACCTGAATTCTTTTCTGTAAAGATAACTTGTTTCCTTTGGGAAGTTACAAACAAACAAACAAACAAACAAACAAAAATACTGTGACACTCTTCTTCTTGATTCTTCTCTTTTCCTTACATTTTTTCAAACTCTGTCAAAATATTATATGTGGAAATAATTTTGTCTTCTCCTTATAAGATTGTACCATTAGATCTAAAGCTCAAAACTTTTGGGAAGTTTATTGAAAAATACTCTGTATTTTAAGACCTGCACTGAGTCAAGTTAAAACTATATTCGTAGTTGAGTCACAGACTTTCTTCTTTTCTTTAATTTCTATCACAAAACAATTAATATTCCATTGATTTCTGTATCTCCCTCATACTAATTATGAATCATCTCTATGACTTGGATGCTTTCTCCAGGGCTTTGCACCATCTTTGGGGAGTATTTTCAAATCCTAGAATTTTATAAAACTTGCCCATCAGAAATTATCACCTCCATTATGAATTCCTTACAAATGTATCCCAGGAGAGAGCTTGGCATATAACAAATAAGCCAGGAAGAATTTCAATAACATTAATGTTGTAAGTGTGGGAATTACACACCAGAGTTGTTTTGAATGTTACATGCCTCTGGTGCATAGAGAAGCACAAAGCCAAATGTCATTTGCTTTCAGTGTCTTAAAAAAAACACCTAGAATTAGAACTCTCGAGATCCTACTGAATTTCATTGTCAGCCTGATTCCTTCAAGGTAACAATCATGATGAGTGGGAATATAATCTATAGGCAAAAGGTGGTTCCTGTTAAAAAATAACATTACGTCTGTTGTGTGTGTAGTACAGAGGAAAGAAACTGCAGAAGCTTTCCATGGGTTTGGGAATTCCATATAGCTTTCAGCTTTACTTTGTAATGTGCTTAAATGAAAGAAAAATAATCAAAAATGCTTTCTTTCATAAGAACGTAAAGCTAATGACTGACCTTTGTGAGTGGCCATATTTTTTCTTGAAGAGCTCTTTATTTATTTTTTTTTTCCATTTTTTATTAGGTATTTAGCTCATTTACATTTCCAATGCTATACCAAAAGTCCCCCTTACCCACCCACCCCCACTCCCCTACCCACCCACTCCCCCCCTTTGGCCCTGGCGTTCCCCTGTACCGGGGCACACAAAGTCTGCGTGTCCAATGGGCCTCTCTTTCCAGTGATGGCCGACTAGGCCATCTTTTGATACATATGCAGCTAGAGTCAAGAGCTCAGGGGTACTGGTTAGTTCATAATGTTGTTCCACCTATAGGGTTGAAGATCCCTTTAGCTCCTTGGGTACTTTCTCTAGAAGAGCTCTTTATTTAAGGACTAACAAATCTTATTTTTCAATTGTCAATATCTGACTGGATTATGATATATAACTGTGAGATAACTTCCTTAGTTTATTTTTTAGGAAATAAGTGGTTTTTCAATTATCTATCTGATAATTAATGCCCTACAATATACTGATAACATGGTTTATCATGTAAAAGCAATCAAATTTTATAATAATAAGAAAAAACTCTTCCATGATTATATGTAACAATATGGTAAAGGGATATCTATCATCTTTCCCACCTAATATATAAGAGGACCAAAGAACAGCCACACTGTATACCTTGGGTGACATCTCAACTCATAGGTGATCAAGTCAAGATTCAATGTAGGTGTCTTAGTTGGGGTACTGCTGGAAACAGACACTATGACCAAGGCAAGTCTTATCAAGGACAACATTTAATTGGGGATGACTTACAGGTTCCAAGGTTCAGTCTAATCATCAAGGCAGGAACATGTAAGCATCAAGGCAGATATGGTGCAGGCATAGCTGAGAGTTCTACATCTTCATTTGAAGTTGACTAGTGGAAGGCTGGCTTCTAGGTAGCTAGAATGAGTGTCTTAAACCCACACCTACAATGACACACCTACTCCAACAAGACCACATCTTCTAATCCTGCCACTCCCTGGGCCTAGCATATACAAATTATCATAGTAGGTCAGTCATGGTCTTCACTTCTAATTTGACAACAAACATAATATATTAAGATGTAGTTCTCTTTGCCCAGTGGGTTATGCATTACATCTAGGTCTGTGGATTTGGTTAGGTTAATAGTGGGTCTTCTTAATTGTATTTCTCATTTCCTTTTTCAACATGCATAGAGAAAATGATCATCATATTATTCTCATCTATTGCAAAGGACAGTAATAATATCCACCTCATAGGGCTTTCATTAAGTTTAAATGACCAAATATATTTCAGAGTACACAGAGTGGTGGTAAGTACTTGATAAGCAGAACATGAACACTTTTATTTCTATGTAAGTCCTTATGGAAAATATAGGTTCATTGAGTTTTGCCCTGTGAGAGGTCCTATATAAAAGTTCTGCCTACCACTTTCACTTTCTAGAATGTAGGGATTTCCTATGAAGAAATGCCATCTGGATTGACAGTTGTTAATGGAACAGACAGAGATGATGACAAAATATTCTAACCCCCTAGACACTCTCTCACTGGAGTCTCCCTTTACTTATCGCATCAATAAACATTGTTTACCAATGCCTTATACTTTTGAGAAAATGTCATTTGCCATTTATAACCTATTGAGTCATCCCATAGACCTTGGCATAAAAAGCGATCACAAATTATACTTTATTTTGTTTCATTTTTATTTCTTTCTAGGAACTGTATCTTATTAGAAAAAAACATGAGTCTGCATGGGATGCAAGGTGGGGAAGAACAGGCAGTAGTGGAGTGGTGGGAAACCATAATCAGGGCATACTATAAGAAAAATATATTTTAATAACAAGGGAAAAAAGAAATGTGGATTATATTGTTGTGCCTGTCTATTTAAATACATTTTGAAATTCACCTGCTGTAAACTGTATGGCTTCTTTAAGCATTTTATTCTTCTGATTTATGAAGATATATCAAAAAAATGGAATGGCTCTAACTTCTTCAACTTTTGGTCTTATATTCTTTGATGAATGTGAATTTGATATGATAGCAGATGCTAACACTATCAGCATAAATATATTGAGCAGGAAGCAGAAGGACTTACAAAAGGAATACCTTCTGCTTCCTGCTCAATAAAATCAAAATGCTATTTATTTATTTAAGCACAGAATAATACCAGCACTAAACAAAGTACTGTAATGTCTTACATATAAATAGCATTTTGATTTTATGTGACTAGACTTAGTATCCCATTTGATACTCGTAATGACACATTAATTAACTAAATTAATGTATTCTTTGAAAAATATGAGCATACTGTAGACATACAATGACCAAAAATATATAGTTCAGATGTGACTATATGCCCTCAGTTAATAGCCAGTAGTTCAACACCTGAAATCTAGAGCAGTGATCAATTTCATAAGGTCCCAGGGGTTCCCAAATTGAAGTTGAACTAAAGTAAGTTTCACATATGTGTCTGTCTCACAATTAAGAAGCAAACAGATCCCAATAGATGAGTCGTGGCATCTCCCATGATCTTCCACTGATGTAACATGAGGCCCTTGCCTGGAGTTTAAAGCTAGATGTAATGCATTTTGATTTGCCTCATTAACTTTTAAAATATGCTTTGAAGCTGTTTTCTTATTATGAAGGTAAATCAAGTTCACTAAAAAAAGAGGACAAATAAAAAGACAAAATATTTAATTTTTTATCTATGCTTTGATATTTCATCCAATTTATTTTGAGCAGCCTCACCCATCTCCCCCTTAACTCCTGTTAATCTACCATCTACCATCTACCACCTCCTTGCTCAGTTTCAATTTAAGCATTTGAATTAGTCAGGATTCTGTAAAGTCACAGAACTTATGGAATGCCTCTCTCTATTGAGGGAATTTATTGTGATGATTTGTAGTCCAACTAACCCAACAAAATGGCAGCTGTGGATGGGAAGTCCAAGAATCTAGTAGGGGGTCAGTACCACAAGGTTAATTGTTTAAGCTGGTCTTCTGTAGGATTAAGTTCCAACAGATGTGCTGTCAAGTAAGTGCAAGCAGTTTATCTTCCTTCTTCCAATGTCCTTATGTAGGCCTCCAGTAAAAAGTGTGGCCCAGATCTGGGACGTGCCTTGTCCGAGACTGACCTTGAAATCAAAGGTCTTCTTGCCTCAGTCTTCTGTGATTAAAGGCACGTACTACCTTGCCTGGGCCTAAGCTTTTAATGACTACTTTGCCTCAAGATCTCCATGCCAAGATCCAGGTGAAAAACTTGTGATTTCCAGCCTCAACATCTGGATCACAAGTGTGTCCTCCAATTCTGGATTGTAGTTCATTCCAGATATACTCAAGGTGATAACCAGGAATAGACATTACAGCATTATTAATATATTTTACTGGTTTGTTTCAGTTTTTCTTTTCTTCTGTATATTTAAAAATATGTTAACCACTGCTTTTGAAATTTTAGGCACTATTTGAACCACTAGATTTTTAAAAAATCTTTGTCTCTTTTAGCTAGTCCCATTGTTCTTAATTTGCTATAATATCTCACTCAACAGAAGGCATATAAAATTGTATGGGGGAAAAGAAGCTAGAAAAGGTTAGAGGTGTAAGACCTCGAGTCAGTTTTCCCCCTTTAAGTTCAATTACAAGTACTATTACAGGGTAATTAGCAATTCTTTAGGAATTTACCAGACTCAGGCCTACCTGGAGGAGAGAATCTAATTGAATAACATCCATCAGATTGTAAAAAGGGCAATTGGATCTTATCTTGATTGGAATGCCTAGTCCACTGTAGGTAGTCCCATCACTAATCAGGTGGGTCTGGGCTGTAAGAAGAGAACTATTTGAGCATGCCCAAGAAGCACACCAGAGAGCAGTTTCTTCAGTTTCAGGATCCTGTTCCCTCTTGAATACTTGCTGTAAATTTCCTCAGTGATAGAATAAGTCAGGAGAGTGTAAACCAAATAAACCCCTTATCTCCAAGTTTATTTTGGTCTATGCTTTATCACAGCAACAGAAAGCAAACTATCTCACATGAAAACCCAGTTAGTGTACGTATAGTTATAACTGGCAGATGGTTTGAAACTTTCATTATTTCTTGTCTGAGAGAAGCAGGGCTTTTGAGTTTATGGTAAGATAACCTAAGGCTATGGAGAAGAATGAGGTTGTGGCTACACACTTGACTCCTTTGGGAATATTTGTGTTTGCCACAGCCTTTCATCTTAACATCTTGCCAAAACATCTGCTGTCTCTTTATGAATCAACCCCCTTTCATCTCATAGGAAGCACAATTCCTATATGTATTCTGATTTATCTGGTTTTACATACATACACACACACAATTTAAACACTATAATCGTCATGACATCTTCTGTTTGCCAAGTGTTGCGCACAACATAGGATGTATAGAATGTGGTTCCTTTTTGTCATAGGTTTTGAGACATATCTCAAAAGTCTTCCATTGGGACTGGAACCAGCTGCCCAGAAAACTCCAAAGATTCTTCTATATATCTCCTCATTCCTGGGACTATTGGCACATGTTGTAGCCCCCTGAATTTTAATGTGGCTGCCATGAATCCAACCTAGGTTCTTATGTTTGCATGGACAGCACTTTACCAAACAAGCTATTGTTCAAGCTCCCAATTCGTACATTTATGGTTGAATAAACAACTAAGATATTGGTATAACTAGGACATCTTAAGATATACTTAGGGTAGGGTTTTCAGAAAGGAAATAGTGTATCTGACACCATATTGGTTAACTTTTAACTATTGGAATAAATCTCCAAAAAATTAGGGAGAGAAAGAATAGCAAAAAAACCAACCAAACAAACAAACAAACAAAAAACAAACAAAACAACAACAAAAATACCCAAACAAACAGGACTAAAGGTCCTATTTCCTTATGGAAAATCATTATTCATTCTGCCAACAGATGAAGTACAGCTGATTGTATTGTACTCCATGGGGCACATGGAAAAATCAGAGGCTGACCCAAACCAGAAGGATTAAGTCATTATATCCATTGAGTGTCCAGTGCATTAGTGTTTTGGTTTAATTGCTTCTCGGTACTGAATATAATTACAAAGTGTATGTAGTACTGTGGGAGAACTCGGGTTCAGTATTCCAAAAGGAGGAGAGAGTCAGTTTACAGGAATGTGCAAGCTTCACAATAAGATGCTTGTATAGGTAGCTTAAACTGTCTATCACTGAAACTACAGGGAATTCTGAAGGCTGTTTATAACTATAATCCTCTGAAGGAATTTTTTTCAGAAGAAGGCTTTGGCATGGGAATGCATAGAATTATTAAAATTGTCATGCATCAAATAGATTTTAAGAAATATAAAAGATTACATAGTTAACAGAATAGGCATGATTACAAATGGTGACAGCCCGATGAACTAATATTTGTTTTAGATTGCAATGCATTTTATTTATATTTCTTGAAGGTTTTAACATTAGAGCAGAGTTCATTGTGATTGTTCGCAGAGATGTTAATCAAAGTTTGATGATTTCTGGACTGACTGACTGGTTTTCAGACTGACTGTAACCGAATGGCTTTGCTCATTTGTGTGCAGCTTTCTGAAGTGCTGACCATTGCATAGGGACCTATAACATCTGATCATGCCTGGTGGGCTAGCAAGAACACCTTTCTAAAGACAGCAGACTTCTAATAGGGCTATTCGGGTGGTTTGCTAGGCAGATTTCTTATAAACCTGCTTTAAAGCCTCAAAGAAGATATGTCAGACCAATTAAAATATCCATTAGGCATAGTTTAAAAGATATTTCTCCTCTCTCATTCAGATGAAAAAAGTATAAAAGAACATATTTCCAAATTTGAATATAGAGACAGTGTAACAAGGAAGATAAAAATGCATAACTAATTAGCAAATATAAAATTTCATTAATTGTTCGCTGGTTTTTCTTCTCCAAAGTGTGAATAGAATCTTAAATATTCATTAGATTTGCATGCTTTTTCCTTTACAATTCCAATTTTATTAAATGCTTATATGATAAAATTAGTCATTAAAGTGTGGCTTTAAAAGTTAATTTAAAAATGTGAGATCAGGTCAGTGTTTGTATACAGTTTTTATTAGCTTGTAATTTATTTCTCTATTTGCTTATGAGGACTTGTACTAGCAAAGGAATATAATTTTTACTGTTGTTATTTCAGAATTTTTTAATTAAAAAGTTTCAGAATTTGACAAGCAATTTTGTTTTGTTTTGTGTTTAATATATCTTTAATATCTTGAATCAACAGTTTTAATAATACATGGTGACTCTTCAGGTTCCTTCTGAGTAAAGTTTAGACAAAAGGTATACAAACTTAAATTTTAATGAGGTATTATTAGATAATGGCCCTTATAGAACTTCTTAGAACATTTAATGATTCTCCACAATCCCTCTTACATAAATGGTCAGAGCTAATAAAATCTTACTGAAGTAAATGCTTTAATTTGGTTGTTTTAGAAGACAGAACTTTACAAGTGATCATACATTTACATTGGATTCTGACTACGGGATTTATCATGTAATAGCTTATAGGGTTACTAGTGAAATAAGCTACGCTGGTATCAAGTAATCTGCTATCATCTTGTTATTTATAACATTTAGTAAAAGGCTCTAGTTTTATTAGGGGAATGTTCCCAGATGTCTATAAGACATGAGTAGGATTTTACTTCAAAATAATTCATGCAATTAATTAAATGAAGCATTTGTATGGAGCATTAGGCCATTAACCTCAGAGCTTAAACCATGTCCTTAGCAGACAGTATCTCTGAACAAAACACCCATGGAAGGAGTTACAGAGACAAAGTTTGGAGCTGTGACGAAAGGATGGACCATCTAGAGACTGCCATATCCGGGGATCCATCACATAATCAGCTTCCAAACGCTGACACCATTGTACACACTAGCAAGATTTTGCTGAAAGGACCCAGATAGAGCGGTCTCTTGTGAGACTATGCCGGGGCCTAGCAAACACAGAGGTGGATGCTCACAGTCAGCTAGTGGATGGATCACAGGGCCCCCAATGGAGGAGCTAGAGAAAGTATCCAAGGAGCTAAAGGGGTCTGCAACCCTATAGGTGGAACAACATTATGAACTAACCAGTACCCCGGAGCTCTTGTCTCTAGCTGCATATGTATCAAAAGATGGCCTAGTCGGCAATCACTGGAAAGAGAGGCCCATTGGACACACAAACTTGATATGCCCCAGTACAGGGGAATGCCAGGGCCATAAGGTGGGAGTGGAGGGGGGTAGGGGAGTGGGGGAGAGGTATGGGGGACTTTTGGGATAGCATTGGAAATGTAAATGAGGAAAATACCCCTCCCCCCAAAAAAAAACCAGTTTGCAGGGCTTCTCCAAACCTTTGCCAACCTTTATCATTCGCATTGTTTTGATAATCACAATTTCTACTGCAAGGAAATGATATCTTTGCGCAATTTGTAATTTGTACTTGAATATTCCTATTAGTCACTTTCAAGAAATGTTTGTTTAGATTTTTTACCCATGTATAAAGTAGGTCACATGCTCCCTGCTTAAAAAAAAAAAAAAAAAAAAAAAAGGAAACTCAATTTTCAGAAGAAACTTGAAGGAGCAGAGTTACCAACAACAGAAATGTAATAATAATAGTAAAAAATAGTCTCTCTGTGTGTGCGTGTGTATCTGTGTGTTTACGTGTGTGCATGTGTGTGTGTGCATGTGTATGTTTGTGTGTGTGTGTGTGTGCTCTTTGATGTGCAGAGAAGGGTATGGGCTCCTCTGCCTCTTTACCTTACACTTAGAGACAGGCTCTCTCACTGAACCCTGAACCTGCCTCATTTGTCTTTCTGACTCTATCAAGCCCCATTCCAAGCTATAGGATTATGGATGTGTGGAACTCTAGATTTTACTTGGGTCTGGGGCTCCAAAATCAAACTAATGTCCTAATGTTTCTGCATCAAATATGCTTACTGACTGAGTCATTACCCCAGCCCTAAGAAAAAGTTTTGAAGTAAGAATTGCCATGTAAAAAAAGTAAATGGTAGAAGTATAATGGCTTACCTAATTAGACAGAGGGTCCAGGATAGGCCTCTGGAAGGTTTTACACACACACATGCACACACACAGGCACAACGCACACCCACACACACACTTCAGGTTCAGTGAGAGACCCTGTCTCTAAGCATATGGTAATAAAACATAGTAGTATATAGCCTCTGTATCTTCTCCAAACCTCTGAACAAACACACACAAACACACACACACACACACACACACACACACAAAACCTTCAAGAGAAAGGTAGGATGATATTGTCTTAGAAGACTCTGTCAAGCCCCATCCACATTCCAAGCTATAAGAGTCTGGGTGTGTGGCATTCTAGATCTTACCTGGATAGTAGGAGGATTTTAGAAAGAGGGATACAGTAGAAAAAAACAAAATGCCCCCAAACAGACTACAGGTAAATCAATTGTTCCAAGTAATACTTTGCCACCTTAGTGTGAAGCATATACATCAAGTCCATTTCCTAAACGATCCTCACAGCAATTCTACAGGGTATTGTTACTGATTGTGCTAAACACCTGGAGAAACTGAAATTTAGAGAAGTTAAACAAATTGTCCAAAGTCATGAGTAGCACCCTGACTCTAGGACATTTAAAATGTATACATAATATTTTATTTTCCTAAAATGTAGCATCAATGTAGGAATGAAGTTCTTAAGAAGGTAGTGATTCATGCTTAGAAACAGCAAATGTTTGGACAGAAGAGAAAAGCAGATGCAAATACTTGGATCTAAAAATAAGAAGGTAATCTCCAGGCTCCCCATTTGGAACTGTCTGTGAGAGGGCAAATTTTCACCTCTCAAGCTGTGTGGACTGTGTGGAGTGCTGAGATCCTGGAAAAAGTCACACAGAAACCCAGCAGAGTGAGGATTGTTAATAGATTTTATTAATTTACAACACATTTGTTAAGTGCTTACTCCGTGCCAGGACCCATGATGATGGGGTATGGCAACAGACCCTAATGAAAGAATTATAACTACAGAATGTCGGGAGTGGTTTGCTGACATTAGTCACATTATTACAAGTGGTGTGCATTGCTTTGTATACATTTATTTACATGGTCTACTTATGTCAGAATAAATCATGTGCGTTTCTGGGTAATTTGCTTTGAAAAAATCTTGTTGTATTTGTAAGCCACATAAAACAGATATTGTGAGCTTATTTAGTGACTTGTATGTTAGTAATGACTCGTAGAGTGTGTATTCTGTGAAGGTCATAAAGAGCAGCCTGATAGACAAAGTTTCTCTGCTGAAGTTTGCAGCCCCAACAATTGCCGGCATGGAGGCATATACCTTTCCTGAAGATTGTATGTGGCCATGCCTTTCCTGAGACAGGTGTTAAAGGGACAGAAACAGCTCTAGCTGATTCTGTTTGTGGCTAGTGGAAACCTACCAAGTGGGTCAGCAGCTCTGCTACAAGAAAGTTGGGTTTTTGTTTCTGTTGGTTTGTATTGTTTTGTTTTGGTGTGTGTGTGTGCGTGTGTGTGTGTGTGTGTGTACGTACACCATGCACCAAGTTTAAGAATCTCATTAGATGACTCTACCTGCAATATAATGTTTTTAAACTCAGTATTTCTAAATTGTGAAGATAAAATACCATTCCTTCAATGCTTTGACTTTTGCCTCTACCTGAGTTTGTATAAAGGGAAGTTGCCTTAAGAGAAATCACGTTCCTGAGAATATCCTAAAATACATCTTAGCTTTGACATTTCATCACCCATTTATGTGACATCCGACTAAGCAATAAATTTAGCCATCTTAAGACTTCGTTATTTTATACTTAAAATTAATCAGTTAGAACTAAACTTGCTAGATCAAAATGGAATTTTCAGCATCCACATGAATGTAATCCATTCAAATCAAGGACAAGTTACTGCATGGGCATATGTGTGATGGAACCTTAATAAAGTATTAAGTCAGGAATATGAATACTATATGAACATTGCTTTCCTCTCTCTTTCCTCTCTATACTTGTGTTATTATCTTTCTCAGTTTATATCTTTGTGTGCTGTCTTCTACCAAGTAATGAAGAACATGGGTGACAATCACTTACATCTGTATTCAATGTATTTCTTTTAAAATTGCTAAAAGAAGACTGAATTCTTTTGTTTAGCTTCTTTCCCACAAATCATTTCAATCCATGAATTTGATTGGGCCTAGATCCTCTCATATAAGGAATTTGATAGACTTTCTTGGAAAAGTGCATCAGATGCGGAGGCTAGAACAGGATTGGACAAGTTCCCTAAATAATCTCTGGTAATATTCGGTAGGAGTCTAACTGATCACATTCTATAGAGCCTATTATAGAAATTTATGTTGCATTGGTCTTATTGATGCATGACTTGCAGAGAGGGACCTGACTGGGGTCTACTTGGTGCTTAGATTGATGTGAAGAGATACCGCGTCCATGCTAATTTTATGAAAGAATACATTTAGTTGAGGGTTTGCATAGAGTTTTTAATTAGTTCGTTATCATTATGGCAAGAAACATGGCATCAGGCAGGCGGTCATGGGGTTTACATCCTAAGCCACATAAAAGGCAGGTGGATAAAAGGAGATGAGGTCTGGCATGGGTTGTGAAACTCCAAAACCAACTCCCAGAGATGTCTCCTCCAACAAGGCCACACCAGCTAATCCTTCACAAATGGTTCCACTAACTGGTGGCTAAGCGTTAAAATACATGATCCTATTGAAGCTGTTTACACTCAAACCACCACAGTAGATGATGAAACAAGACAAAACAAAACAAAACAAACAAAAAAAACAAAACAAAAACAGACAGATGGATAGACATGCAAAACAAAATACAAAAACAAAACAAACAAAAAAGCTTATTTTGGAGTGGGATTTTTGATGGAGAAACTTTAGCACCTTGGCAGTTCAGTGTATTAATTATATAGAACTGAGTAGAGAAGTGGAGGCCATCACACTGAGATGAACAAGGAGTTGAGTTGTTACTACATGCAGATAAAAAAGGAGGTAGGGTTTATGGTACACAGATGGATTCAAGGGGCAGGTTTAACTAAACTTGGTAGGAACAGTCTTTGTTGGGGAGCTGTTGTCAGGCAGTAAATATCCAGGGATGGAAAGCTATTACAAGATATGCACATGCTCTCCACATCCACACATGGACCAAGAGGAAGATTTTGACATTTCCCTCTGAGCCTCACCCAGGGGGAAGTGTTTCCTGCTGTTCTGTGGGCTGGAACTGTAAATTCCTTGATATGGCTGGGTCCAAGTCAACAGTGTACACTCACTAAGAACTCCCCTCCCTCAGGGCTTCCTCCACTACCCACAGTATTGTGTTGTAACACTGGAACCAGGTCATTTGTTACTCCTGTGTGGCTGACCGTGTCTGCATGCTAATAGTTGATATTATCATATCTTAAATTTATTTTTATGCTACCTATTTAAAAACTTGCTTGAATAACAAAAACCTTCACCAGGAATGAAGTTAATATTTCTGACATACTTATGTTCAATTTATATTAATAAATAATATTATTTTAATGTAGAATTAAATAAAATCCCCAAGAATAGCTTAAATCCTGTTTTAAGCTTAATCTTTTAAAATTAAGAGCTAATTTAATATCCATATTATTTTATAGTTTTGATATAAATAATATCAATATGTATTTTAATAATATTTAATAAAATAATACGCATTGATAACATTTAATACACACCAATAACAATATTTAAGATCTACCACTACTCTTTGGAGAGGTGTCAAACTCTAGGTGCTAACAAGGTGCTAATAACATGGTCAGGATTTTACATAAACAAGTGTGCACACGTTGGAATGCCCCCTGGTACAAAAAGCATTTTACTTTTCACACATATTTGGATTTACTGCTAAAACGTGTGTGTGTGTGTGTGTGTGTGTGTGTGTGTAATTTTATTACAAACATTTCAAGAAAAAACAAAGCTTCACAAATGTAGAAATACCCAGCATAATAATAGGACATTTTATGAATTTTAAAGTATTTTATTTGCTATAAAAACATACGTTAAGACATCTCAAATAATTTCTTAGTGAAAAATTATGAGCTATTAGAACTTGAAGAAGTTATGTAGGTAAGCAGTATTGCCTATATAATATTTAGCTTGCACCTTGAGATATAACATGCTACACTTGAGGCAATAGGGAATGTGCATCGAGGAACAAAGCCAACAGTAACCATCAGAGTTGAGATAATTGATGATGTAAAGGTCGGTGAGGGGAGATGCACATGTCTTCTCCACTCTCACCATCCTTCACTGTGGCTGAGAATTCACAGACATGTACAACACTGCTGCAGCTTTGCTCATGGCAAATACCAAGGTCTAGATTTTAAACATATTGCCCTGGTTGTATATAAAGCAATGATGTCCTTTCTAACAGCATCAGTATACTGAATTAGAGATGACTTAGAAAGAGTGGCTTTACAACTTTCAAACCACAAAGGTGTTAAAATATATTTTGAGTCTTCCTCTTTCTCCACATCCTTGCCAGCATCTGCTGTCACCTGAATTTTTGATCTTAGCCATTCTGACTGGTGTGAGGTGGAATCTCAGGGTTGTTTTGATTTGCATTTCCCTGATGATTAAGGATGTTGAACAAATTTTCAGGTCCTTCTCTGCCATTCGGTATTTCTCAGGTGAGAATTCTTTGTTCAGTTCTGAGCCCCATTTTTTAATGGGGTTATTTGATTTTCTGAAGTCCACCTTCTTGAGTTCTTTATATATATTGGATATTAGTCCCCTATCTTATTGGACATAGTACTACCAGAGGATCCCGCAATACCTCTCCTGGGAATATATCCAGAAGATGTCCCAATTGGTAAGAAGGACACATGCTCCACTATGTTCATAGCAGCCTTATTTATAATAGCCAGAAGCTGGAAAGAACCCAGATGCCCCTCAACAGAGGAATGGATACAGAAAATGTGGTACATTTACACAATGGAGTACTACTCAGCTATTAAAAAGAAAGAATTTAAGAAATTCTTAGCCAAATGGATGGACCTGGAGGGCATCATCCTGAGTGAGGTAACACATTCACAAAGGAACTCACACAATATGTACTCACCAATAAGTGGATATTAGCCCAAAACTTAGGATACCCAGCATGAAACTCAAGAATGAAGACCAAAGTCTGGACACTGTGCCCCTTCTTAGAATTGGGAACAAAACACCCATGGAAGGAGTTACAGAGACAAAGTGTGGAGCTGTGACGAAAGGATGGACCATCTAGAGACTGCCATATCCAGGGATCCATCCCATAATCAGCTTCCAAACGCTGACACCATTGCATACACTAGCAATTGGATGGATCACAGGGCTCCCAATGGAGGAGCTAGAGAAAGTACCCAAGGAGCTAAAGGGATCTGCAACCCTATAGGTAAACATCATTATGAACTAACCAGTACCCCGGAGCTCTGGACTCTAACTGCATATGTATCAAAAGATGGCCTAGTCGGCCATCACTGGAAAGAGAGGCCCATTGGACACACAAACTTTATATGCAATAGTACAGGGGAACGCTAGGGCCAAAAAAATGGGAATGGGTGGGTAGGGAAGTGGGGGAGGAGGGTATGGAGGACTTTTGGGATAGCACTGGAAATGTAATTGAGGAAAATATGTAATAAAAAATATTAATATGTATATATATATTTTGAATGAAACAGGTCTTTTGTTATGTTTCTTTAAGAAAATGTTTTGTGTGTTTGTGTGTGTTCTTTTTAACACTTTTGTAGGCTACTTTAGTGTATCATCTCTATTTTTGTTAAAAGCATTATATTATACTCATATATTTTATGTAGGCAATGAAACTATTATTGAAATCTAGTCCTAATTTCACAGTTCCTACTATGTTTCACTATAACCCAGCTTTTCCTGATGGGCAACCTTGCATTGTCTTTTACTCCTTTGGTAATATTTTGGCAGTAGTATTCACAATAATTTAGGCAACAGTATTTTTTTTGTAATTTTCTCTATGTGAAACAAGAAGAAATTTACAGTGATCTCGTGGACAGGGCTTCCCTTCCCTTACAGACTTTCTCTTTGTGCCTGGGGTTGCCTGTTAGAGCTGGCTTACTGCTATCATATGCATACCATGGGTTAGCTCATTTAATTCACAAGTGGGTAGCTTCATTGCCTTTATCACTTTGTTTCTGTGCTCTACGTCTCTCTAATTTGTCTAGTTGTCTGAAAGATAAGGATAAAGCAGAATTAAGTGATAATCTTCTAAAGGGAACCATTTGTCTTCATGTTTATCTTCTCTTCATGGTTGTACAATTAAGTCTCGATTATTTGTAGTTATGGAAAGGGCGGCTCTACTGAACTTACTCCAAATTTCACTTCCAAAAGATTCACCAATGTGATGACCTCTTTTTAGGTGATATTCCATACATGCACATTATCTTTATTCAACAGTTAGAAGGGGCCTTTTACGCACACTCATTGTTAGAGTATAGTTAAGTTATCGTGAGACATTTCCTGTTGGTGACCCATATAGAAAACATGGAGAATTTAAGGCATAAAGATACTTTATAAGGATGTGCATTGTCGTATTTGGAGTAAAGTATTCAAAAACCGGAATGAATTCTAAACTGTCATCCCTTGCTTCTTTCTGTTTAAAGATTTGTTGATATTGAGGAAGGAATAAACATTAGCACACTATTATTTTCAAGCAGTTCTTCTAATCAATATTTTGAAATCTATTTACCTGGTTGATCATATTATTTGTTAGGCCTATGTGACAGAGTAAATAGAAAAAAATCCAAATATTTTATTTTTATTAATTCATAAAACTTAAAATTATGCCATTTTGTCCCTCCTGTTTTCTTCCCTTCCTATCTCTCCAAATCTTCCCATGCCTTTCCATTCCCTCTCAAGTTCTCGGTCTGCTTTTCTTAGGTTATTTATTGCTACATATATATATATATATATATATATATATATATATATATATATATATATACCCACACACTTATATATGTGTGTATGCATAATTACATATATAAATATATAAAACAGATATATTATTTATAAATACTATTATATATACAACCCTCTGAGTCCATTTACTGTTTCCTTGTGTGTATATAATTCAGGACTGACCACTGGAATTAGGCAGAGTCAAGGGCACTCATCACTACAAGAAGTTAATTCTCCCTGTCTCACTATGTATGTGCAATGCTTTGCCTAAGGCTAGGACACCACAGGATTTCCCCTTTTTACTGAACATATATCTATTGTCATTGTTCAGATGTTGTTTAGGGAGTCATATTATTGAGCTATCATGAGTGTACCTTTTGTGTTCTTTCTAGGAGACACAATCTCACACCAAGCTTTCTGGTTCTCTGCCTTTTTTGTCATCTATCTATCTATCTATCTATCTATCTATCTATCTATTTATTTTTACACTCCATATTTTATCCCACCCTCAAACTGTTCCACATCTCATGCGCCCTCCCCATACACCTGTCTCACAGGGAAGTCCCTACCCTTCACCAAACCCCACCAAACCTCTAAACTCCCCGGGGCCTCCAGTCTCTTGAGGGTTACATGCATCTTCTTGACTGCAACAGAACCTTGCAGTCCTCTGATGTATACGTGTTAAGGGACTCATATCAGCTGATGTATGCTGTCTGATTGGTGGTCCAGTGTCTGAGAGATCTCAGGGGTCCAGGTTAATTGAGACTCCTGGTCCTCCTACAGGGTTGCCCTCCTCCTCATATTCTTCCAGCTTTCCCCCAATTCAACCAAAGTGGTCATCATCTTCTGTCCATAGGTTGGCTGCAAATAACTGCATCTGCCTCTTTCAGCTGCTTGTTGGGTCTTCCAGAGGGCAGTCATGATAGATCACTTTTTTGTGAGTGCTCCATAGCCTCAGTAATAGTGTCAGGCCTTGGGACCTCCCCTTGAGCTGGATCCCACTTTGGGTCTGACGCTGGGCCTCTGTTTCCTCAGACTCCTCTTAATTTCCATCCCTCCAGTTCTTTCAGACAGGAACAATTATGGGCTAGATTTTTGAATTATTTTTAAATGGTAGATTTCATGAAACATTGAATTATATTTTTTTTTCATGAAAATCAAAATAAACCAAATATACTGTTATCCCTTTTCTATGTGTCTTGAGATTCTATTAGAAATGTGGACTATATTTGTTTGGTTTGATTTAATTTTGATGTATTTGTCTACATATTGGTTATTAATATGTCCTCACTTATAGTCCCTTTATATGCCAATGCATTATTTTCATGACTCCTATTTGTGTCAAGTGAGTAAATCACCTGTTTATCAGTATTGTCAATGAACATGAACTTTTCTAATATAAAATGCCATGTAACAAATGAGAACAATAGATGTTAGTAGTCACTGCTTATTTATGGCCAGAAGAAATGTGTGTAAACTGGTGTCTCCTACGTGACATCAGTCTCAATTTTTACATATTTCCATGCAAACAGTTAATATTCACTAGTATGTTCATCTTTTTTTGCCATGTAATTAGTTTAATGTGGAATGGTGGACTGCTGTTTCAGCTTTTTGAAATATATGGATTTTTTTGTGTAAAATTCCTAAGATCATGACCAAGAAAGTACTTACCTTCAGGCTTCTAACATGGCTATTGGAACCCATTTTGGAGAAAATTGCTACCCTTACAGAAAGTCAAAAGTACTTTGAAAAACTGCAGCTATTTCCTCCCATAATGATAGTCTTTAATAAAAACGCTGTATTCTAATACCCACATATGCCATTTTACTATGCCAACGTATGCAAATGCTCTCATAAAATATTATTTTATAGTCATCTTTATTTCCCAATTTCTTTGCTCAGAATCTTCATTTATTACTTTAATTTTAACATCATTTGTACAATATTGCCACATTTAACAAGCAAATAAAAATCTCCTTGAATTCTTCTCCTTGTTTCTTAAGAATTAAACACACAAGACAGTTTAGGAAGAGAATTTAGACAAATACAAGTATATAAATATTTAAGAATTTTTACTTAAGCGACTTCATTGGCTTATGTGTAATCTAGAATTAAAGATGGAATTTTAAAGTTGTGTTTTTCCTGCATGGGTATAATATGGACTCTTGGATGCTCAACATTCACTTTGGATGAGAACGAGGCGTTCAAAATGACTGTATCAGAAAAATGCCAGTGACTGCAAGTACTTCATAAATATAACAAATTGCCTTGCTTTTCTCTTTAAGGAATTCATCCTTTACTTTTATAATTATTCTCAGGATTCTTTCTTAGGTGCAGTCAACACTTGATGATACAGTGCCTCACTATATATACAATGTTAGGGACGGCTGCAGCTTGCCAGATAAAGTCCTTCATACTTGTCTGTTATTACTGCCTATGAGGAGTAGCATTATATAAAAAACCTCAGAACTTGGCAGCCACTCAATTGCATGCATTTCTTCTTAACTTCTCCTGGAAATATAATGTTCTATGTGGCTTTGTGCATGCAAGGGTTGTAAATGTTTACGAAATCCATTGCAGTCAACCCAAGCAGGGCCCAAACTGCACTGTTCCTTTGTGTGAGATGCAGAAAGGTGAATTATTAAGGCAGTGTTTTTTGAAGACCCATTCACAAGGACTTTTCTCTTAGTCAATCAATATGCTTTTTTAATTATTATTTTACACTGAAGATGAGACAGCGACTTCACTGACAGGTTTAACATTAGTAGCAGTTAGATGATGCGAGAACTGTGATTATTGCCAATACTAAACCAGAGCAGTGCCCTTACTTTGTATTACTAAGTTATTACATGATTTGCAATGCAGGGGTTTCTCTACTAAAATATATTTTATATTATATTTCCATGGTTGACTTTTAAATATCTCAGTGGGTTAAGACAGTTACTTCTTTGTGTGCCTTGCATAATGTATAATTGTTGTAGAAAATTCCAAAGCGGTATACAGAAGCACACAGCACAAATATTTAGTTGTGTTTGTGTCTTATAACCTGCAGGCTGAGTGCAGTTTTATTGCTCACTGACAGTATTCTCCTACCCCCACCTCAACCCTTTTTATTTGCTTCAGCAATTGACTTAGAGAAAATGTCTCCACTTAATCAACATAACCTTCTGAAGCTCTTTCAAATCCTTGCTCTGTGAGCCATGAATGTCAGAAACATTTTATAACTTCCTGTGGAGGCTTTTGTAGTCCTGACGAAGAAGCAAGAAGTTGAGGTGAACATATTTTGTCTAACACTGACATTAGAGAGTGGATTGATGTTTTTTACTCTAAACTGGCAAGGACTGATGACAGAGAATATTCCAAAGAGTAATTTTAGAAACATCTGTAAGGGACCTATTGAATGATCACAGAAATACACGTATAAAATTCAATTTAAGTGGATGTCCCAAAACATCTCAGATGAGACATTTTCCATATAGTATAAAGCAACATTTTGACAGTTCAGAGATGATGGGGAGGGAACCAATGAGTGTCTGTCTCTGGTTTCACAAATGACAGAGAGATTTTGAATACTGTTTCTGAAATACCAGTGATATAATCTTTCAAATATTTCTTTTCTTTTTTCTTTTTAAAAAAGATGTATTTATTTTATTTATGAAAGTACATAATAGCTGTCTTCAGAAACACACCAGAAAGGGCATCAGATCCCATTAAAGATGGTTGTGAGACACCATGTGGTTGCTGGGAATTGAACTCAGGACTTCTAGAAGAGTAGTCAGTGCTCTTAACTGCTGAACCATCTCTCCAGTCCTCTGATATTTCTTAATGTACATTTTGTCATTTATGATAAAATGAGAACCCATTGAGGATGAATATTTTAACTTGTGCTCCACAAAGGGACACTAGCATAGCTTCATTTAAGACACCCATGATTCTACAGTGCTTTGAGAGGCAAATGTATAAAAGGACATGAATATATCCTCCATGAGAATATGTTCAACAGTCCAAACATAAATCTGTGTATATGTTGTTTGGGAAGAATAGATTATATACTCGTTTGAAAGAGTTATTAAACTACCTTCATCAAAAGCAGAATCAACTTAGGCCTACTTTGTAAAGGATCAAAAATCTGTGCTAAATTTCTTTATATGCAGATTTGGGTCTCTTACTGATATATGAGTTGAACAAAATGTGGTCATACATTTACATGTCTATATTATATATTTAAACAATTATTAATGAACATTTCATCCAAGTATCCTCATTTTTATATTCTGGGCAGTAGTTAGCTTCTATCCGTCTACCATCAACCAATAAAACAGAATGCTTTGTGCATTCAGTAAAGGAAAACTTAGAAAATGTGAATCTAGTTAAAAATGATATTTAAAAAGTCTTCCATGCCAAGGTAATGTCAATAGGCTCCTTGCTATGATTTGAAAACTTCATAAAATGTATTTATCAGGTACCAAGGTGAACAACTCAAACCATCTATGAGAGTATTTGCTTGCTATGTAATTATTATCATCACCCACATTTGTAAGTTATCCTCAATATTAAAGTTTTTAAATAGGATTCAAAAAGAATTTAGAGTTCTATCCCAAGAAATAAACCAAAAGGTAGTCATTTAGCAACCTCCAGCCAGAGCACATGTTCTGTTACAGGTACTCAGTCACTGCCATAGAAATCCAGCCAACAGTTTCAGTAGGCTACATCTCAGCTAGCTAGCTCATGCCACTTCCTGATTATATTAATGAAGCTGTAGCCATTTATCGGCAATAGAACTATCAAGAAAGAAAATCAAAATGGCTATTACTGACAAGGATAAGAATAAAAAGATGTAATTTCAGTGATGAAATTAAATAATCTCTCTTAATAAATATATTTTTATTTTTTCATTTTATGTTTACACTTTCAAAGTTAATATATCTATATTATAAGAAAATGTTTATTATAATATAATAATTAACAACATAAAATAGAAAGTATCAATAATAGGGAGAAATTGATGTTTTGAAATGGACTGAAATCACCTTTATATACTGACACAGATTAAATACTTGTACATTAAATTAAAGGAAAAGACCATTGAATATATACATCAGTACTTGTAAAACATTAGAATTAACATAATTAATAGTATACTAACAATAATCTTAAATAATAATACTTTCGAGGTACATACTAGTATTAAACCCATTACTAGTAATAGCATTGTTAGTACTAGTGTATTAGTTTTATCATGATTAATTTTTGTTAAATTAGTGCTTACTGGAAAATGAAGGTACAGCTTAAATATAGATTACTTGTGAATAGTGAGTACTTTCACATGTTGTCATTTTATTAATAGCAAATGTTTATATTCCATGTTCATTATTTTTACATGACTGAAATGTATACAATGAAATTATAAAGCCATTGTAGCCCTGGAACAAATAATTCAATATTAATTATATATTCATGTTCTGCACACTTATAGCCTTGTACTTTCTTTTAATGTAAAGATAAGTTTTAGTTCAACAATTTTGTATCTTTCACCATGTTTATGATCAAGTTAGTATAAGACAAATATAGTAACGACATGTGCTGTTTGCCAGTAATCAAGAATGATCTGTATTGGTTCATTTAACTTATACTTTGAAGTATTAAAAAATTAGCCAGGACTAACAGCAAACTCTGGGTAACTTGGATCAAGTTGAAAAGAAAAATGCTTTGTGCAACTAAAAAGATGATAAACCTGACAATGTGAAGTAGTTACAGTCACTACCCACCATGAAATGAATTGTTTGTTTGATTGATTGCTTGTTTGTTACAGTGTTTAAGGGACTTATCCCCAGAGCAGTTGCTTTGTTTAAACAGATGCATGTTCTGATATTTGATTTTAATCAAAGACATTCTCTCCCTTTTGTGTAAATATTATCAAATCTGAAATTTGAAAACAATCCAGATTTGATCCATGTTTGTCATCTTACAAACTGGGTAGCACTGAGGATTATTTCAATCTCCCAAGACTTGGAGGGCTCCCTTGAAATGGCAGTGCAAATCTGTACTCATCTCATTGTGTACAAATGGTAAGTTATTAATTCATGGGAACATATCTGATAATTGTCTGGAACTTAGATAGGAAACTTTCCTTTAACATTTATCATTACAGTTTCATACAAAGTTATGTATATAAAAGATAAAGTTCTCTAAATATTTATCAGATGGTTCTTTGTATAAGTTTCCATTCCAGGAGACCTATTTGTATCAGAATTATAAATTATGACATATAGCATATATATGTATGTATGTATTATCTGCCCTAGAAGTAACCTGATATTTATTGTGATGTTATCATTATTAAGAAATGTAAGAAAGTACATTTAGTATAAAAGGAAGCAAAACAGAAAGGGTAGGTAATAAGAAAAATTAGTAGAGATGGAAAGAAAGAAGAGAGAGAAGGGAGTGAGGGAGAGAGAGAGAGAGAGAAAGAGAGATAAAGACACACATATAGAGAGACAGACAGACAGAGACAGAAAGAGACAGAGGAAGAGAGGAAAAGACGGAGAGAGAGGGAGGGAGGAAGGGAGGGAGGGAGGGAGGGAGGGAGGGAGGGAGGGAGGGAGGGAGGGAGGGAGGGAGGGAGGAAGGGAGACACAGAGACAGAGAATTCCCTGTAAGTGCTTCTGACTTTCTCTGACAGGAGCATGAAGCAGAGAAAGAAAATAACGAATCAGCAGGGGAGATACAGGAGCATGCTGGGAAAGAGGACAAGGGACAGTTAGCTTGGCAAACTTGCAATATTTGAAAAGGATAAACTAAATTACAAACCAAGCCATTTTTGAGTTTTGAAATATTCTAGCCCTCCTGTGCAGTGTGATAACTCTGGGAACATCATGCTTTTATAAACGTCCTTATAGTGGAGCAATAATACTGAAAAAAATTTGAAGTTAGCATTTTAAATTATATTTACAATCAATTGTAATCAATTATATTTAAGTGTGAATAATGTTGCTCTCAAGTAAGTCACATTTAAAATCTTAACATTTAAAATAACATAGCATGTAAAATGATAAGAGTATTTAATGTAACTCCTGTTCTTTTAAAAAGAGATTTTTAAGATTTATTTTTATCCTATGTGTATGAGAATTTTGCTTATAACACAGGTATGCAGGTATTCATGGAGTTCAGAAGATGGTTTCAGAACCCTCAGGAACTAGCATTATGGATTCCTGTGAGCCACCAGAGAGGTGCTGGGAGCAAAGCCAGAGTCCTCTGTAAGAGCAGCAAGACCACTTAACCACTAGAACACACCTCCCTCCTCCAGAAGCTGGGTTCTAACGTAGCTTCTGTAGCAAAAGAAATGTTATATAATGAAATGCAGAAAGCAAGGTTAAAGAAACAGTTGCCAGGACAAACCAAAATGGAAATTATTGCCTCAAGTATGGTGGCTGAAGTCTTTGTGATAAACGTTTCGGTGTTTCTGCAATTAGTCTGGAAATAATTATCATTAAATAATTAATAATGCTATTTGACTGTAATATGATTTAATGCAATTATCAAGAAGATCGTTAATGTCCTTTGGAGTTTCTATCTTGATGGACTATTTTATATATTAGTCTCGGACAAGACAGTGGGGATGGAATGTCATCATCATATTTTATTATTTGGTAATTGCTGAACGCCAGCAGAATAATAGGCCTTGTTCTAAAAGCCACTATCTGAGTCCTCACAGAAAACGAGGTGATAAAGTAGAAGAAAGGATTTGTATGGCGAATACAATCTAAAAGAATAGATTTTAAAAATGATTATGAAATGTAAGGAATTTACAAGCACAAATTTATAAAAATGCCAATTTCATAAACAAAACACACAATGTCAAATTTATAAACAAGCATATAACATTCTACGAAGTAACATTGACAACTCCTCAGTTTTTCTGTTTGCTTTAAAAGAACACGTTTTAGGTCCGAGCAAGGAGTGGCTCAGGTGGTAAATAATGTTAATGTGTAAAATTTTCTGAATTTTGATTTTGATTTAAATTAGAATTTTATAGTTCCCTCCAAAATGAAAATTATTTAAACTAAGGTAAATCATGGAGTCACCTATAAAATATATAACAAAAACAGTTGCTGGTTTTAATGAATACACTTGTGGTTCTAGTACCAACAAGGTAGCAGGAGCAGAGACAAGTTTGTGGTCAACAGAACATATCTTCCTGTTGTCTAACATTCTTTATCATTGCATATTTAGTTTTTCAGTAAAGTATTCTTTGTAGGTTCTATTTCAGTTTAAATATTATAAAATAAATAATACATTTAAGTTTTGTACTTAAGATTATAAGCAAATCATGAAATATTTCTAGATGCAGTATTGTGACTTAAATAGTTATTAATTCAGTGTATCAATAGAGAATATTAAATGTATCTAAAAGCTTTCGTTTTAGGCATAATATATTTATCTTATTCCAATTTTCAGGTTGCACACACACACAGAGCACACACACACATAAACACACAGAGATACACACACATGTATATATTTGCGTGTTTGTATGTTTGTGTGTGTGTATATATATATATACATACATATATGTATATATTAAAATTACCAAAGCAAATTAGATCATATGAAATATCACCTTAGAAGATTTAAATATAAATATTTTAATTGATTGCAATTTAAACCAACTAACTTTTAGGAATATCATAAAAGAAAAGCATCACATTACAATCATAATTAAATATTACATGTAACATGAATAATTACATGTAATTTATGTAATTATTTTTAAATAGAGAACTTGTTTATGTTTCAAAATTCAAATTTTGTATAACTAATAGCTTTCATTTCTTTCTAACTTCTGAGATCCAAGAGAAACCACCCACGATGAGATAGGTGACCAGAGAGATGCAGTCAATATGTAGTTATTTTCAAGTGGCTCGTCTGTACTGAAAGTGCTGAAATATAAAGAAAAATTAAAAAGGCCTAACATATAATTAGTTCAATGATTATTAAATTTTATTTTCTTCCCCATTCTACTGACTATTGCAGGAATTGTATTAAACATTATATTCCAGTCTTCCCAAGACAGCTCACAGCTTGAAGAAATCCTCAATAGCCTATACCAATTAATATGTCCTTACAGAATAAATATAGCTTGTCTTTGGAAAAAAGAATTGAATTAACTAAAACCATTAATTAGTACTTTAAAAAATGCTTAGGAAGAATTTTCTAGTGCACAGCACTTTAGTATCTAAAGTGTGTGAGTTTTAAGAACTTTTAAAACTTTGTGTTCATTTTCTTTAGTCCAAGACAGATGTGCTAATGTGTTTTTTAATTAGATATGTTCTTTATTTACATTTCAAATGTTTCCCTTTTCTATTTTCCCCTCCGAAAACCCCCATCCCTTTTCCCCTCCCCTGGCTCACCAACCCACCCAATCCAACTTCCTGGCCTTGGCATTTCCCTATACTGGGGCATAGAACCTTCACAGGACCAAGTGCCCTCCTTCCACTGATGACTGACTAAGCCATCCTCTGCTACATAGGCAGCTAGAGCCACGAGTCCCACCATGTGTTTTCTTTGGTTGCTGATTTAGTCCCTGGGAGGTCTGGGGTAGTAGTTAGTTCATACAGTTGTTTCTTCTATGGGACTGCAAACCCCTTCAGCAACTTGAGTACTTCTCTAGCTCATTCATTGGGGATGTGCTATTATCATAGGAGACCCATAGCCAAAACTAAGGCTTGTATTTATTCTTACCTATACTATTCAGTTATGAACTTTGAACTTGTTAATAATGTCCTAAGATTTGATGGAATGCTTCTCGAAATTGCTAGTATGAGCAAATATTAGACAATGTTAGAGAAATGTTTTGTTAGAAAAAAAATACAAATGGTGACTGGTTGGGTTGGTGATACACAGCATTCTCAAACCTGTCGCCTTTTAGAATAAGATGTTTAAAAATAGAAATCTTGTCTAGTGCTATGAGGCACACCAAATATATTCTCAGAAAACTCTGCCTGATCAAATGACTCCAAAGCCCCTTGAACATTAATTGTAACATACATGAAATTATTCCCTCTCAGGAGAGTGAGAGCACACATTTTGATGTTACACTCAGAATAACTTTAAACCTGTGCTATGAAGAACTTTAATTTTTTTATTATTTTAAGTTTTATGTTGAAATTGTAGTAACTAAAACCTCACCAATTTTCGGACCATTTTTATCTTTCATTTACTATGTCAAATAAGCAGAGGGGATAAACGATTCCAAATTACTTTAAATGAATTGATTTACTATTACATGAACTACAAACCATATTCCTTACATAATTATTTACATATAAATTTATGCAATGTATAGAATTTATTAAAACAGTTTTTAACAATTTAGGGTTTTTATTTATTCTTCTGTACATAGTGCAGTTGGTATTGCTTAACTAATCTAGAGAATGTGGTCTGCTTTGGCAATATGGAGGACATTCATATTCCAGGTGTCACAGTATAAAAGAAAACGGATTCTCTCTTTCTTAGCAGCTATGTGATCCCAGTAACTCATCAGCTGGTGGTGTGATTTCACTACTGCATTTTAAGTTCAGCTCCTTAGGCATTGTTTCTGATCAAATAAGATATTTTATTCGCAACTAATTTAGATATAAGTGGGGGAAACCGCTATATTTAGAACTGATTCTCTAGAGCTCTTCAGATTTTAGGTTGAATACTGGGATTCTTTGAGATGTCTTTTCTCCTTTCTACACTCAGTTTTCTCATCTTCAAAGTGACAAGACTTGACTTTGGTATTATTTTCTTTGTTAGGTAGTTTTGGGTGCCATGAGTATCATTATTATACTAGTTTGTGAGTATTGTCTAGATAATCATCCAATGACTATAGAATTTCTCATTTCACGTGAAATTATTTTTTCAGTGAGTTACTTCTCATCAGAGTTGGGCACCCTGCATTCTAGTTATGACTTCTTTATGGAATACTTGGAAATCTTTTTAAATATGAATTTATCAAGCTTCACATAACACGTCCTGAAATCTTGGTATAGGCTCAGATATTTCTTAAGATAAAGGTTGAAATCTATGATATAGACTTGGACACAGTGTGTAAATCCTTCCCCACTGTGGCTAAATTTGTCACATAACTTGATCAATAATTCTCCCTGGGATTATCAATAATCCTGTCCAATCATGCCTCTGCACTAACGCTATGTCTGCCTGCAAATTGTCTTAGTTTTCTTACTGCCTTTGTCCAGTCCATTTGTACTAGACTCATTTTTTTAAATCAGTTGTTATTTTTTTTTATCAGGAAAGATTTTTCCCAAGCCTAAGTCAAAAATTTCCTAAATTACCCTTTTAAATTATTAATTTACTCCTTAGCACTAACCTTAACTGATTATGCATTAATTTGCTCAACCACATATCTCTTAATAATTCAAGCACCATGAAAACAGACACTTTCTTCTGCTTTTTTCATCTCTAGAATTTAGAATAGGCTGGGCATATTGAAGGTACTTATTAAAAACCTTTTAACTTGCATCACTGAACAAATAATTGGAGATACATAATAACCCCTAAGAATAGGGGTTAAAATGATATAGGAAAGCATTTAAAGCTCTTCAATTTATTATTATGAGGTTGCTGATATAAAACAAGCCCACCATATTTTAACAAAGTATGAATTCTTATGGCCAACTCTTTTCACTTGCTTCGGGATGCATGCATCTTTCCCGAGAGACTTGAGCTCTACAGTCCTGTCTTCCCTATTTCTGTTATACTCAAAGCTCTTTCTCTCCTATGAACATGATGTCAGACAGATGATGGACACTCCGAGGACAGAATGGATTCAGGGAGATTATATTCTGAGAACATGTGATTTCCAGCAGAGACATTTGAGTGCGATGGCATCTTTGCACCGGATGTCCTATCACTGCTCTTGCCCCATGATATCTACAGAAGCAAGGCCTGGATAATCTCAGGGAATTAATGCAATTAATTCATTAATGGGAAACATCATAAAAATATTATTATATTGATTCCCAGTATACATATTATTTATATTTGGCAGAATTAATCAGTGATATAGACACTCATTGGTCCTTGGGCTGTATGCACAATCTGAACATGGCTAAGTAGCTGATACATTAAACAAAAAAATTAGAATCAGAAATAATTTAAAACTAAGTCATCTGGTTTTGCTAGAGTTACAGAATGGAATCTTGGTTTATTTTTCTGAACTTCAGGGTCAGTCATGTAAAATCATTACAGCAACATGTTTTCTTAAATCTGTTGTAAGGATTAACTATATACAGCTGATAAAAAGCACCTATTGTGCCTAATACATCCAAAGTCTTCAATAGATATCTACTGTCTTCATTAATACAATCCAAACAACTAAAATGACTTTTCCAAGCAAGAAAAGTAGATTTACTTCTTTAGCTATTTCCAACTATTAATCAAATACTGGGAGATGAATATTTAGCCAATGTAGAGAATTAATATACATGTCGTATATTTCATTATAATAGCCTTATAACAGGAGCAAGCTCTTTTCCTAACAGAAAATAGACAAATGATGTACTTTGTGGTTCTATTGTTCAAGTCTTCTTTCTCATGAATAAATATTTTGGTTGAACATTATTTAAAGCTACACACTTTAACACTGCAGCTTATGCTTTTAGTGATTTTAACAGTGATGGAAGATTATTGCAAACACTGAACTGGTGAACTTACTACAACCTTATTATGTAGATGTTGCTGAACACAGGAGCCTACATTACCTTGTCAATGCATTATCTCTGTGATTAGTGTCTATGACCACTTCTCTCAGGAACTGCTCTTTTTTTTTTTTTTAATCAGTTCTTGGATATGGAGTTCAAAAAATCAATGATTATTGACTTAAACTGTGTTTCAAAATGTTTCCCTCATTATTGTTTTTGTCGACTTTAATTGAAGTGATTTCACATTCTTTAAAAAAAGGTCATTGTTAACTGAAAAATATAGTATGGGTTAGCTCATAGATACTTTTCTTAAGCAAATATTTATATATCAACTGTCTTTATATGCACCAACAATAAACAATGTGATAGAAAAATTAACAGATTCACAAAGAAACTTTATTTAATGTGTGGGTGTCTACTCTCTTCTCCTTATAAGGAATTTGAGATGAGTACCATATCCAAGACAGGACTCTGGGTTGTCAGAACACAAACAGTACAAAGAATTCTAATTGCTACTATTTCTCAGGTTGAAACACCAGGGATAAATATAATTTGAGAGCAATGATGATAATAGCTTGAGCATAATTAATTTTTGTCATAGAAAACCAAAGTCTTAGGCATGCTTGTATTATAGAAAGAAGTATAGAATTACAAGTTGACTCTTAGTTTTGAAAAAAATTAGATATTTAAAGAATAGTAATAATGTATACAGAGATGGACTTGTAATAAATATTATAGGATATTTAAATTAAATTAAAAGTGAGAGGACCTATGAAAACTTTAGCTTCAACCAAAAACATAAAAAGTCACTCTATTTCACATATTTATATATTTTGTCCAGTTTCTGTGAATTTAAGGTTAATTTGTCTATATGATGAGAAATAGAGAAGGGGAGTAATTTGTTGGAAAACTATTCTTACCCAACTCCTCAGAAATGATCTTCAAAGACTAGAAGGAAAACTACTGGCCAAAAATATAAAGTTTGTTTCTGAACTGATATAAATGTTCCATTAATCTATTTATTTGTATCTATTATATTATGCCAGTACCAAACATTGTTGGTGGATAGTAATTGGAAAACAAAGAAGTATGAATTCTCTAATATTTCAATACTGATGTCGCTGCCCTTTGAATTTCCATTTGAATTTTAATAATAGCTTGTCATCTCATAAAGCAATCCATTTGAAATTTGTGTAGGCATCATACTGAGAGTGTAGATCTGCTGGAAATGTACTGCAACAAAATACTTCTAATTTTAACAACAGACATTTTAAAACATATTTGCATCCTTTATTTTATGATTTAGCTTTCAAAGGAGAAGTCTTATACTACATTTTAAATTTTTATTAAGTGAAACTAATGCTATTGTACATGAAATTATTTGACTAGTCATTTAAAAATTTTTATTGCTTATGAAATTGTGACTTTTCTATTGTTTCATTGTAATATATTCTTCATTTTGGACGAAATTATCTAAGAAATCATTAGTGTGTGTGTGTGTGTGTGTGTGTGTGTGTGCTGTGTGAAAGTTCCTTTGTATTCTCTTGAAACAAAAGTTCATCCTCAAAAAAATAATTGATCTTGGATTTATATGAGTTTACAAACTAAAGACTTCAAAAACAACAACAACAAAACCCTAAATCCCTCCCTAGACCTTCTAAGGTAACATGTAATAAAAGTGGAAAGTGTGGTCATGTTGTTTTTGATAGTCTTTGAATAGAATGAACAAAATCTAAATTCAACTAATTAATAAACTCTGTCCTGTAGATGTCTAAAATTTACATTTAAATTTTCATTTATTATCAAGAAACTGGTTTTACTTGGTCAAGAAATATGATGATAAATTAATCAGACATGTTATCAGAGGCACCCTTTGGCATTTAATAATTTATTGGAGCATGACATGCTTAATAATATTATATGTTGGATAAACCTTAGATATTCCATAGGCAGGCTGATCAGACTTACATGTATACTACAGTTTGATATTTCAGGGTTATAAAAGTTTTTATAAATGCTGTTATTAAAGAATGCTTAACTTATTCTTCAATTTAATTGCACACATGCACTGCACCCCCCTCACTGTCCCTCTGTCTCATTGTCTCTCTCCATTTTTCTCTCTCTCTCTCTCGATTTCTTCCCCTCCCACGTGTGTGTGTGTGTTTCACTATTTAGACTAGATATTTTTAGTAGGAATATTTTGGCAGGAATCATCATCTGAATATAGACTACCTATATTATCAATTAGATTTGATTCCAGGTCTGTTTCTCATATGCTTTTTAGCATGGAAAAGTTATTTAATTTGCTGCTCAACAGCTTTTAAGATTTTTGGCATCATCCATGTCTTTTGTTTTTGTGTTTTGTTTGTTTATTTTACTTTTTTCCTTCTTGTTATTTTTTCGTTACATTTTGCATTCTGATATCTGTATAATTGGATTCTATTCCTGCATATCCTGCTTATCTTTGGTTTCTTGTTGCTCATATGTTTAAATATTAAAGTTCACAAGAGAAGCTTTTTGTTTTTTGTTTTGGTTTTGCCAACCTCATCAGCTTTTCTGTGCACTGGAAAATGTTGACCTACCATAATTCTTCTTTTAATAGTAAGTAATTACACATGTATTCAAGACAGTCACATTTTATATGGACATGAAAGTTGCTGCCACTTCACCATGATTTTTTTTACTTTTATAATATTTATATTATATTTCTTTTTAATTTTTAATTTGAAATAGATTTCCATCATTTTTCCATGTCATTTCTTCCTTTCAGCTCAAAATCTCCCCATTGCACTACAATTGCAAGTTGATCATCTGTTTTCTTTGATTAATATCACTACACACACACACATATAATTTATGTATTTACACAAATGCATGTAGATACAAGTTACTTAATTTGGATTTGTTCCTTAAGTGTATATGGTTTCATGGCTGACCTCTGCATTGAAGAGCCATTTAAAAGAACCCATCCCTGGAAATTGTTAATTCACCTTCTCCCTGCAATCATTGGTGGTTTGTAATTCTTTGTGTAGTGTGGGACACCCCCAAAATTTCTGCTTCCATCATAAAATGTCTATTGATTTTTCTATTGTTCCTGTCTTGTTTATGCAGCCATTTCTAGGACAGACTGTTTTATTACAGATGTCCTAGTCTCCTGACTCTAATATGTCCCCTCTTCTTCCTTGATGTTCCTTGAACCATGGACAAAGGAATGGTCAAGTAGATGTATGCATGGCATATGAGCTCCCTATAACTTGTTGATCTCTGCACTGTGTTCAGTTGTGGGATCGGTGATGGTTTTCTGTGATGGATTCTTTGAAGAGTGATATTATTTTCTCTTCTACCTTTATGAGAATTTGCAGTTTTCTTTCTGAGTCTTGGTTATCTTGCTCAGTATAATCTTATCTTGGTCCATACATTTATATGTGTATTTCATAATTTCAGCCCACAAGCCTGGAGCCCAATTTTTAAGTTGATTCATGGAGTGTTTCTCATAAATGAAACTATGTCATAGGTTTCTGGACCCCACACATGAGATTCTTCTATAGAAACAACATATCTACCATACATTACTATTTATTTTTCAATGGTACCATCTTAAAAATGAAAGATAGAGTGTAGCTACCCAGGGCAGATACAATTTGTTTCTCAAAACCAAAAAGATTATAAAAATCATAGAGACCAAAAAGTCTGGTATAAGATTGTCTACTAGAAATGGCTGCATACACAAGACTTTTTAACAAAGATGATTTCAACAGATATGCTAAGGTGGAAAGAGTTGAGGAAAGATGACATCTCACAGAAAACCAAGTCTAAACAAACAACTACAAGTAACTAATGATTTCTGAACCAGAGAGAACTAACGTCTCCTAAAGATGTACACCTAATTTGGTATCCAATACAAAATGGTCAACCCTGAGATTATATAGACCCATAATCAACAAAAGCAGACTCATCGGGTTTTATTTATATATTTGTGAATATTTAACAATAATGGTCAAAGAGCAAGAGAGTATCAATTTGAGAGAGGACATGGGAGAGTATGGAGGGTGAAAAGGGAAGGAGAAGTATATAATGAAATTTTAATTAAAATCTATTAAACACAAAATACTGATACATCTAAGTATCTACTTTTCCAGCTTTTTGTTCCATGTCTATAATAACCACAAAGTCAACTGTAGTTTTAATTAGAAATATAGAAGGAACTTGTTCTTTTTCTTTCTGGATACCTGTTAGAGGAGTAATGGAATATATTAAAACATCAAGCATGTCTTTATGGATAATGCACACAGGATATGTTGTAATATTTTAAACATTATTATTAATATTTTAGACCTAGGCATATGGTATTACAAATCCATGCATGCTACCTCTCTTTGAAAAGACACAATGTATTTTCCTTTATTTATCATCTGTCTTTGGTCTTGAAGCAAGACCAACATGATATCTTTCTCTGTAACCTAGGGCCTTGAAAGTTGTTGTCTCTGAATGGCATGTGGAAATCCATTAAGTCACTTTACCATCCTGAAAAGCTACTTCATATATGATTTTTCAGGAAATTAGGGCACTATTCAGAGCCAACCAGAGGACTTCACATTTGCTTCTGTTGTGCTACATTTTAGAGAAAGTATCTTTTAAACCTAATCAAATGGCTATTTCTAACCCTCATATTCCTTTGTGGGTCTTGTTAAGGTAGAAAGGAGACTTTTCAGCAGTCACTTTGTGACTAGTCATTAGAATTCTTTTTCTGGCACGATGTTTAACTCAAATTGAGGGAAAATTACCTAACGTTCCTTGGAGACCAATTGCTTCCAACCAGACTACTTATTAAATAATTCCAGTTCAGACCCACAATTGTAACAGGCACCTTCATCATCCCTTCCCTGAGAACAAGCACATTTTTATTTCAACTGATCATTAAATTCTGTAAATTGATTCTGTCTCTGTGAAGTTGGGTAATAGTTCTTAGAAAGTGACTACAGGCTAACTTCACTGATGAGCAATGAGAGCCTTCGCTCATTTTGACCTTGACATCCCAAAGGGATCTTAATGAAATATAATCTATTTAAGTTGTTATAGATGTTTTCACAGTTTCCACAACCTCTCTTTCTCACATCTTGCCAAATAGTTCTAATTGCTGTTCAAGCACACATTTGACACTGATTTAGGGTGTTATGTAGAAACATAGATAATAATCTCTTCTTGAAAAGTAATGCAAATCTGAATGCTAGATATTTATAAATATGTTTGACTCACATTGCATATGATACATATTAGGTAACATTAATGTTGATTATAAAAATATCTGGAATTAAAATATTGCCTTCATTTATGTTGTTCAAACAAAGAAATTGACTTTCCATTGAAAGATAATTTTGTATGATTTGCCCTAATATTGCCAACTATTTAGATACTCCAAGTATAATTTCATTACTCAAAAAGGGAATATTCCCTCAGTAAATGTACACACACACACCACACATTAAGGAGCTACTACGTGTAATGTAATTTCTAATAAAAGCTGTTTTCACATAACCTTGCATGTATGTGTTTGTATCTAAGTGTTGGTGAGGATCATCATTACTATGTCTTTTCAGAAGAATGAGATTAGTAATATTATGTACACGGTCGAGGAAAGTATCTCCTAGCATGTCACTGGGAGGGAAGCAATCTTACATGCATATGCTAAATACACAGATGAAGTATGTCATTTAAACAGGACATAAAGATTAACATATTAACATATTAGAGATTTGTATCCAATTTCAAGTGGTAAACTATTAACAATGAAGAAAAATTAAAATCCATTCTGCCAAACCATCCATTAACAATGAGCATGTGTGTGTGTGTGTGTGTGTGTGTGTGCATATATATATATATATATATATATATATATGTGTGTGTGTGTGTGTGTGTGTGTGTGTGTGTGCATATATATATATATGCACACATCCTAATACATTCAGCAGTGATGCCTCTTATTTGAGAAGAATTTTTGACTTTCTATTCTCCAGGTAAGAAAAATATTTAATGATCTATTTGACCTGTATTTTGTTGGACCACTATTATCAATAGCAAATAAACTTGGTCAGATCCCATTTACAATGTATAAAGAATGCAAAAGGAGCTCAACATTATCTATAAAGTCATCTGTAGTTTTAAAATTTTATAATGGCTGCAGCTCCTGAAGGAGAGCTTTGAAACCATTTGAAACTATGAACACAGATTGTTGGGATCTCTGTCAATTATTAATCAGGGTTCAATAACCATTACTTACAATCTCTGGCTTCTGTTAGTATATCTGACTGACACATATAGCCTTTTCATTTTTTTCTCCTATGTTTAGAAAACTTGTGACATATTTCTCCCCATTTGGTTTTATTATTTATGGTTCATTTTATATTTTTGGCATCTGTGAATACTTAGGTGTTATGTTCTCAATTTTATCTTCCTTATGCCTTCTGGGTTTAATATGTTTTAAGTGGTGATAAAAATCTGAGAACTTTAAAATACACATTTGCATTTTTCTAGTATTTAAGCTATTTGTCTTTTCATGGACAACATTTTAATATCTCGAATTTATTTCCGTTTAAACTATTGTGAAAAAATAATGACGTCTTCAGATGACTAACCAGGTCTCAGGCTGTTTATTGAATGTCTCACTTTCATATTTTTATATTGTATCTATATCTTTTACATTGTTTCTATATCTTTTACATTGTACCTATAACATGGGAAAGCCCTATGAACTGTGAAACTAGTAAATGATGGTGCTCTCAGTTGGCATAGGGTATCTGCCTCCAAAACCAGTACACTGTCAAAGCATTACTGCTGTGTTCTATCTAGCATGGAAATCCAGGACTGATACAATTTGATCCATCGCTTCTGACTAGGATTCTCTGTATCCTATTTCAGTGGATTGGGAAGACCCAGAGTAAGAATGGAAAATAGTCCCAGCAGAGTTAAGATTCCTCTGAAAGTAGGATAATTAGTTTCCCTTTCAAATTTATTGACATGTAAATATAGATCTTTAGAGGAGTAGTCATTTATATGTCCTATTCAATTAACTCACATACAGAGTCTTGAAAATGGGCAAATTATGTCATATATACTATTCACATAAAAAAAATCAAAATTTGTAATGTTAAAACGCTCAGAATGGATTCTGATTGCTACTCATAATGACTGTCTCTACCACGATGAATACTAATTGGTAGTGTTAACAGATGTGATTCTTTTTAACAGTATAAAAGAAACTTAATCTTGTGGTGTTTTGGTACCATTTGTCTGTGTTATCTTAGATTTCTCACTTATTCAAACCTCAGGGCTCAGGCTCCAAGGTGGTGACTCGTTTTAATTATGATTGGGATGGATATTGAATTGAGTGTTGTAGTGTAATTGATCCTGAGAAGCACAAAGCAAATACGTCCTATGGAAACACAGTTACCCATGTGCCATATGTATATTTGCTTGCTTAAAGTAGCTCTCTTCTGGCACTGAATTTATTGTGTGTGCAACCATGGCTTTTGTTTTCATATCTGCATCTGAGAAATTTTAAGTGGACCTTTCACTTCCTGTGTCACAGTTTCAATTTATCCATTCAAAGATCTTAATCAATAGTTTGTTGAATAGAATTAAAAAATAGGGGTTTCTTTTCTGGAAAGAAGGTGACAAATAATTCCTTTTAAAAAGATGTCGTTTATTGGGGGTGGAGGTTATAAAGCCAAAACTGAGGTGTTCAGGTGGAAGAAAGAAGATTAGACAAAAAAAAAAAAAAAAAAAAAAAAGAGTGAGTGAGTGAGAGAGAAAGAAATGGAGAGAGAGAAAGAGAGAGATCTCCCTGCCACCTATTGTTCTTGCTCAGACAAATCCTTGCTCCCAGATTGTCCTGAGGAATAGGACTAATCATGACATCAAACCTTTTCTTCTCACTGTGTATCAGCCACTGTGGACCCAGGGAAAACATTCCTCCATCCTCCACTCAAATGGCAGACTGCCACAGCACATTATTTATCTCATATTATCACTCCAGATTTCGTGAGTGAGAATACACTGTCTTTTCTTTCTCTCTCTCTTGTTTGTGAATCACATAAGAAACACTCTAGAAATCACCATAGAAACCTGTGTCTATGATGAAGGCAAATGACCCCTTACTCCTACTCCAAACTTGGAATTAAGGGAATGAGTTAACTTCAAAGTTTAAGCTATGGACAACATGATCTTAACTTTCTCCTCTCTCCTGTTCTCACTCACTGTGATGGCTAATTGTGTCTACATCTAGGTCAACTAAAACCCAAGCAACTGTGTACAATGGGGGAGGCAGTGATTTTGGTCATATCATTTGAAGTATGAAAACCTACCTAAATAATAACATTTGAGGTAAGAAGACATGCCCCAAATCTCGATTGCACATTCTTGTGGCAAGCCATGTAATAGGAAGAGGTAGGCTTTCTCTCTCTTGCCTGTGTTCCTTCACTCTTACTGATAAGTTCATTATTCTGATGCTGAGGTATTCCTTTCTTGACAATATCTATTTCTTTGGAATTTCAATATAGGCTGAAGGTCAAGCAAGACATAAGACCTCCAAGTTTAAAGAATTACTGGATTCTTGGCCTTTCTGTCACAATACAGTCACTGTTGGATGAGTCTGGCCACACCCTGTAGAATGTGGTAAACACCCACCCACCTTCCCCCTCCACACATACACACATGTACACACAAATCCATTTTATTAGTTTTGTTCCTCAGAACCCTGGCTAATACACTCAGCTATCCTGTTTTTATATTCTTTACTGAAAATGAGAATTTAATAATAAGTAATTCAAGTACTGTTACTGGAGATCTTACAGTGGATCAGATCAAATTTTGTGTCATGATAGTCATGCTTGAGAAATGAACATGCTACAGATTTATCAAAAATAGAAGAGATTAAGATTTCTCAGGAGAATGAACAAACCTGAGACACCGAGGATCATAAGGAAGGAGTTTTGAAACCAGACACAAAGAGTTTGGAAAACGGTGAAGGTGGGAATCTACCACAAGTTGCCATTAGAACCACTGTGAGGAAATACTTGTATTCTGAAGGCAAGGGGGAAATTTTTTGGTTTACAACTGGAAAAAAATGATATAACTACAGGGCCACGAGTGGCGGGACAGAGTTACCAACACATTGCCAAAAATTCTGACCCAGAATTGTTTCTGTTTAAAAGAAAGGCAAGGACAATATGGAGAAGAGCCTAAAGGAAAAGTTGTTCAGTTACTTATCCAACTCAGGATCTATCTCATTGGGGAGCCACCAAAGCCTGGCACTATTACAGATGCTGTGATGTGCTTACAGAGGAGCCTTGTGTGACAGTCCTCTGAGAGACCCTAGCAGAGGCTGACTGAGACAGATGCAGTCAACATCTTTCCAACAATTAGACTGAAGTCTGGGACTTCTATGGAAGATTTAGGGGAGGAACTGAAGAAGCTGAAGGGAATTGCAACCTCATAGGGAGACCAAAAGTCTCAACTAAACCAGACCCCTGGGATCTCCCAGAGACTAAACCATCACGAAAAGAGCATATATATAAATACACACACAGGCTGGTCCTAGGTCCCTGGACATATATACAGCAAAAGATTGCTTTGTCTGGCTTCAGTAGGAAAGAATATGCGTAACGAGGTAAAGACTTGAGGCTCCAAGGATGGGGCTGTATGGAAATACTCAGAGGCAGTGCAAGGGAGAGGGGAAGCATCCGCTCAGAGGAAAAGGGTAGGAGAATGGGATAAAGAACTGTGGGAGTAGGGACTGGAAGGGGACGGTATCTATAATGTAAATAAGTAAAACAATTAATTTTTATAAAAGAATAAATTGCCTTTGGCAGATATTGGCTATGTGGCTGGGGGGAAGAGTCAAGCCAGTTGTGATTTCTCGATTTTTATTTGGAACACTAGTGGATCACTTTTACCATCCTCTGAAACAGAAACATACATAAAGTAACAGACTTATAAAATATGCCTTTTTTTTTGTTTTGTTTTTTTCAAGACAGGGTTTCTCTGTATAGCCCTGGCTGTCCTGAAACTCACTTTGTAGACCAGGCTGGCCTCGAACTCAGAAATCTGCCTGCCTCTGCCTCCTGAGTGCTGGGATTAAAGGCATGCGCCACCATGCCTGGCATATAATATGCTTTGCAACCCTATAGGTGGAACAACAATATGAACTAATCAGTACCGCCAGAGCTCGTGTCTCTGGCTGTATATGTAGCAGAAGATGGCCTAGTTGGCCATCATTGGGAAGAGAGAGACCCCTTGGTCTTGCAAACTTTATATGCCCCAGTACAGGGGAAACACCAGGGCCAAGAAATGGGAGTGGGTGGGTAGAGAAGCAGGGGGGCGGAGAGTATAGGGGACTTTTGGGATAGCATTTGAAATGTAAATGAAGTAAATACCTAATAAAAATTGTAAAAAAAAAAAAGATTTATTTTAAATATTCACTACCTACATTTAAATAACCCTGTTCTGTTTTATTGTAAAATCCTCTGACTCTTGTCACAGATTGTCTTTGTAATATTTAAAATGTTTAATAAAAATGCTTGATTTGTATGAATTTGGTCTAATGGATAAAGAGAAACTGTGTAGCAAAAGAAAGTATAAGTCCATAAGGAAAGAAATAGATAAGAAATAAGGAAAAGAAATGAAAAATTATAGCTAATGATAGCTTTGCTTTGTAATGCCTTTTTCTCAAGCAGGGAAAAATGGTTTCTTATATCTGAGAAAGAATTATGATCAATTTTTAAAATATACTGCGAAAATAGTATAAAATTATTACATACACACATACTTGAGGGTCTTAAACCTTAAGATATAGTGAACACAGTCTTCATGTTATTTGTAAAAACTATTAGCTGATAACAACTGCTTTCATCTCTTATTGGTGAGTTCCACATCTGAAGCTATTTTATATGTTTAAGTCCTTAAGAAAATTACTGAGAGTGATTTAAAAAAAATTACTCGAAAATACTTAAAGAAATTAAATGATTTGTATGTCAAAATGAAAATAGAAATAGAACAAAAGAAAAAGAATAGAAAATTCCAAGGAAACACCAAATATTACCTTTCAAAGCCTAGGAGAGCTTCCTTTTAATTTCTGAATAGGAGGTGTGGGCCTCCTCTATAAACATGTCTGTAGATCTAGGGAAATGCTGGCAAAAAGCTAACACTTGGGCTCCTTGTGGCAGGGCCTTTGTTCTCTACAAGACAGATCACCATTCCAGTTACAGTAGTATTTTCTGCTACAAATGGCTGCTCCTTTGTATTTTCTGCCTGTCTATTGTGGAAGCTTCCAGATGTACCTTCTCTAGTTGTTACTAAGGCAGAAATTCCATCATTTGGAAATGAGTTTGGTAGTGTTAGTTGTAGTTATTTTTCCCTGCACCCCTCAATGGTCTCATTTTTAAAATAACAGAAAATAAATAGTCTTGGTAGTGCCTGGAGGAGGAAAGGGAAGAGAGATATGCTGGGACTGTATTATAATCTTGGAAGTAAATAATAATAAAAAAGAATGAAGTTAAAAAAAACATGAAATCATGAATTAGAAAGAAATGAATTTGTAATAAGTAGTATTATCAGTGCTGCATTTTAAAATAAGTGATGTTATATTTATTATATGTTTCAAGTGATATTTGTGGAAAGGGGTAATAAAATGGAGAAATTTCCCTCATGCCTCATGTCTAAATGTTGAATGATGGAATTTTCAAATGTGACAGATGGAGTTAACTGGGTAGACATGTTCTGTCCTGCTCTACATATGGCATTAAAAAGCCAAGACAATGGAATAAAAATAGAATAATACATAAACATAAGATGAGAGTGAAATAAATATTTGAAATATCTCCCATTAATCTTTTAACCAGATTATATTTGTTATTGTAAAAATATTCTGCTACCTTGCCCTTTGCCCCTATTACATCCTGGTTACATTTTAATTACTCTTTTCCACAAGTTTTAGTGAATTATTACATAAATGAATACAAATGGAAAATAAACCATTACACCCATGCCTGTGAGTCATTGAGTGGTAAACAAAAAACAGGCATTGAGACCTAGAGAATGGGAAGTAGTATGTTTGATTAAGAATTCTAGCAAACACAGAAGTGGATGCTCACAGTCAGCTAATGGATGGATCACAGGGCTCCCAATGGAGGAGCTAGAGAAAGTACCCAAGGAGCTAAAGGGATCTGCAACCCTATAGGTGGAACAACATTATGAACTAACCAGTACCCCGGAGCTCTTGACTCTAGCTGCATATGTATCAAAAGATGGCCTAGTCGTCCATCACTGGAAAGAGAGGCCCATTGGACTTGCAAACTTTATATGACCCAGTACAGGGGAACGCCAGAGCCAAAAAGGGGGAGTGGGCAGGTAGGGGAGTGGGGGTGGCTGGGTATGGGGGACTTTTGGTATAGCATTGGAAATGTAAATGAGCTAAATACCTAATAAAAAATGGAAAAAAAAAGAAAAAAAAAGAAAAAAAAAGAATTCTAGGTACATTCTTTCTACTCACGTAAATATCTATTTTTACTGTAGCCTACAATACTTAAATATCTACGGAATAATAGGGAGACTTTAAATTCAGATAATCTAATACCCTAGTTATTCTCTCCACACAAATATTGTAAATACGCATGTTTAGTTTGTTTTCTAATTTGTTGCATATAACTCTCACACAAATCTACACTTGACTATCCAAATAGCTAGGCATACAAATAACAATTTTAACTGATAAGAAATGAAACTCAGCTACAATATTTGAATTAAAAATTCACAAAATTATTAGTCCAAGTAGTTTTATACAGTAAAAAATTAAGAGTTACTAATAACACTTTAAGACATTACAAAGGTCATGTTTCATTTTCTGTAAAATTATTTCAGCTTAATTGGAATGTTATAATCGAAGACTACTGTCTCTGTTTAAGGCAGAATGTAAAACACGGATTTCTAAGCAAAACACAGAGTTAAAGACATTAATTTGCTTTACTAGTAACTTCCAAATTACCAGACATATCAAATTAAAATGAGGTTTTCTGTTTTAGAATGAATGTAAGATGTCCTTTGAGTCATGAATGTTCATGTGGAATTCCTCAGTTTTCTGCTCAGGGCTGCTTTGGGCTGAAAGCCCAAAGTTGTTCATTTAAATTAGCCTATCTTGTCCATCTCTGGGTTCTATTTTAGGCCTAATTTTAACAAAATTCTATATTTGCGTCTGGGAGACTACACTTCTTACCCTTGAATAATGGTATATCAAGATTGCATTGGGCTCTCATAATCATCTCTTGTCCCTGCTTTGACAGTTCACAAGAGGGTCCTTTGCTCCTCCAAAGAAAAAGTAAAATCCCGGTCTTTAAATGTTTCCATTATCCTAAGAGGATGCATCTGATTACATCAGACTTACTCAGCACAGTGTAAGTTGTAGTAGACTCTACGCTACCTGATTAGGAATTTTAATTAGATCTATAAAACTTTATTGTCACATAAAGTAATATCCCCAGGGAAAGATAAATCATACTGTTCAAATACAGTTCACACTTACGCAAAGGGAGCAGTGTAGAAGGTGAACACAAGAATAGGAATCTTTGGGGCAAATTAGAATTCTGTTCACCACTCGGTTCAAATCTTGAAAGAAGTGGTATTCACAATAGCCTTGAGCACTATCAACACAATTATCTATTGAAAGGATAAATAATTATACAAAAGAGGATGCATTTATTGAAATTTACTTAAAATTATGGGAATTCTGACATATGCTACTACATAGCTGAACCTTAAATACATGCTAAATGACATAACACAGTCACAAAAATTGCACATATTCCACCATTCCACATATGTGAATTATCTAAAGTAATAAAAACTGCAGAGACCAAAAGTACCTGGGGTAGGTTATTGATATTTTCATTTACTGTCATTTATAGTCTTCAGATGACCTGCACAACAATGTGAATGCATTTTGTAATGAAAAGTTATGATCCAAATGTTTACAATATGTTTGCTTAATCACAACTAAAGAAAATCTACAATATGTAGAATTTTTTTAGGTAATAATATAACAGTATCCACTTTGGGGCTTCAATTATCAACAAATGTTATAAAAGTGGTCTGTTTCTCCAGGGAGACTACCAAGCAGTAGATGGCCAACACTAAAAGAACTCAAGGACATCCATTGAGGTTCTTTGTCTCATAATGTTAAGTCAAAGCATTATTATTATTATTATTATTATTATTATTATCTTAGAGCATCTTTATGTGTATATTATCACTTCCAAGTTTGGGTTTCTATGGTATTTTAGTGAACAAATGTTAGTATTTTTGCATCGATATGTGTCTCTTGTGCTTTTTCTTTGGCTCTATTTATTATTTGTTAGTTTGGTCATGTTCCAATTTGTTTGGCTTTTATTTATCTGTATTTTATTCTATTATTATTCCTAAGATGTCTGTTTGTTTTCTAACGGGAGACAGAAAGGGTATAGATCCAGATGGGATGTGAGGTGGGGAGGAACTTGGGGCTAAAGGGGAAGGGGAAACCATCATCAGAATATATTATAAGAAAAAAAAACTATTTTCAATAAGAGAAAAAAATTTCTAAAAGTAGATAAATAACTGCATCATAGTGTGTAGCTACCAGAGAGTTTCTGTGTAGGCTATGCCCTTGCTTGATCCTTAAAGTGATTGTGGCTTAGATACTTCGAAAATATAAAGGAAGATAACTCTTGCTAAATTCATCGAATTATGAGAGTCATTGATAGTCTCTGGACAAATACATTACATACAGAAAAGATTCGTGTCTTCAAAGAAAGATAAACTGAGACTGTATGGGGATTCTTTTATGCTAATCTAAAGAAAATCAACAGCAGTACATAGTTCTGAAAACATCCCAGAGCCTCCTGTGCTAGTGTTGTTTAGCAGGGATTGCCATCTGCTTTTGCCCACATATTCTGAGAAGGGAAGGGATGTAGCAAGCCAGTACAGCTAGGACAGTCTACTGCTTAGCTTGGTTCCAGAGATAGATCCAGACTTTAAGAATCTTGATATCTGCACATCATGCAGTGGAGAAAGGGTTAATTCACTCAACCATATGTAAAATTATAACAAAATTATGTTCAGATCTTTGCCTGGGACCTGGGATCTATGCAAGCGAGAGGGCTGAAGCTTGGGCATTGTATCAGATAGTTGTCTATTCTCTGTGAACAAATAAAGACCAACAAACACCATATTATAAGAAGTCATACCCAAGATACAATTTGCAAAACTCATGAAACTCAAGAATAAGGAAGACCAAAGTGTGAATACGTCAATCCTTCTTAGAAGGGGGAACAAAATACCCATAGAAGGAGTTACAGAGACAAAGTTCAGAGCTGAGATGAAAGGAAGGACCATCCAGAGACTGCCCCACCTGGGGATCCATCCCATAAACAACCACCAAACCCAGACTATTGCATATACCAACAAGACTTTGCTAACAGGACCCTGATATAGCTGTCTCCTGTGAGGCTATAACAATGCCTGGCAAATACAGAAGTTGATGCTCACAGTCATCTATTGGATGGAACACAGGGTCCCCAATGAAGGAGCTAGAGAAAGTACCCAAGGAGCTGAAGGGGTCTGTATCCCTATAGGAGGAACAACAATATGAACTAAAGAGTACCCCCAGAGGCCATATCTCTAGCTGCATATGTAGTAAAAGATGGCCTATTCGGCCATCAATTGGAGGAGAGGAACCTTGGACTTGTGAAGATTCTATGCCCCAGTATAGGGGAATGCCAGGGCTAGGAAGTGGGAGTGGCTGGGTTGGGGAGCAGGGGGGAGGTTATAGGGGATTTTTGAAGAGGAAACTAGGAAAGGGGGTAGCATTTGAAATGTAAATGAAGAAATCACACACACACACACACACACACACACACACACATATATATATATATATATATATATATATATATATAGAGAGAGAGAGAGAGAGAGAGAGAGAGTCATTATGTTGGCTCTGACTTGAGCAGACACAATCTTCATGGTGGCCAATGTAAACCATCTGTTGGCTTCGTGGCAGCAAGAGCAGCAAGGGCATGTGGTTCTGTGTACCTCTCCTAAGAAAAGGAAGGGCATTCTAGCGTCCATCTCAATGCTGGACATGGACTTCTTCACCCAGCTTCCCTCATGTTAGATGAAACCTCTATTCAGGCTGAGTCTCCCCTTTTCAGTTAAGCATCAACAGAGACCTACTGACAGATATACCCAGAGATGTGACTTTAAACCCACTCAGGCTGCCGCTGAGAACAACCATCACATACATTGTTTAGGCTCTTCCAGGTTTTCTCAATCTACAAGTTGTAGTCTACTGCTTTCTCTTCAAGGTGCATCTTCCTCTTGTCCTAATTTCTACCTGATCTTATATGTGGGTATTCAATTAAGTTTAATGCTGAATTTTATTTCTGCTTTAACTCTACTATCGTGTTTGGGCAAATATGCTCACATACAATTAAGTTTACCTTAGCATGTGGTTATTTGTTTATTTACTTATTTATGAAACATGGTTTCCCTGTGTAGCCCTGGGGGTCCTAGAAGATCTGGATGCTCTGTAGATGTGGACGGCCTGGAACTCAGAGATCTTCCTGCCTTCGCCTCATGAGTGTTGGGAATAATGTTGTGTGCCAACACACCTGCCTATACATGGTTTATATAGGGCAATTTCCAAAGACATATTTAAAATTCAACATGACATTTGCATCATTTTTGGAAATATTGTATTTTATACACAAATATGTGCAAAGTGAGAGAAAATAAAATAGAAAGTTTAAAAGAATAGACATTATAAAATTCTACTTTTTAATTTTAAATAAATAAAAATGAAAGTAGGACTGAAAAGTATTCATGATGTAAAAACTAAAAATGATATTGTGTTTAAAATGGACAAGGAAATATATTTTTCTCTATAAAAGACTATTCAGTCAAGTATTTTCCAAGAGGAAATAGAATTTTTCAGATAGGAATTGTCTAAGGTAGTAAAACATTCCTATTACTAATTCCTAAAAGTTCTAAAACGTATATACTAAAAAAAACTGCACAAAATATATTTTGAGCTCATGTTGAACCTCTTCAATTTCTATGTATCTCCTAACTTTGTTTTTTCTACAGTTAATTTTTCCATGCATACAATTTTTAGTTAATGTGACATATTAGAACCCTCCTTTCCTTTTGTTACATTTAGATATATTAAACACAATAAATGATTACATCCTGAATAGTTTATAGATAGAGTTTTCTCTCTGGTTAAAAAAATAAAATTTGTACTTTTTTCTTTTTATAAATTTTAGGTTTTTAAAAATAGTTTGCTATATACATCAGGCTGGAATCAAACTCAAGAACTTTTTGCCTTAACTTTCCAAATTCTGATGTTATCAACCTCTGCCTCATGCCTAGCTTTAAGAGTTTGTGTGATTCCTTTCCAAATACACACCAACTTCTGACACTTCAGTAAGAAGAGTTAATCTGCAGCATGTTTCAAAAACTGTTAAAATAGTTTAATTATGTCAACTTAAAGGCAAAGAGAAACTTCATGGTGGAGTGTGTTCCCCATAACGGTTCAAAAGCAAATTGATTGCATAAATAGGCAGAATTTTTTCCTTTAGAGGCAATATTACTGAACTATGTATCCTGTCCAAAGAGGAAGGCACAGGAGAGTGACAATGGGAGAAACAAAACAAAACAAAGCATTCTATAGTTCTAGAGGAAGAGTTCTTGACTTGATTGAGTGGATTGAGTGGCCTATGAATTCCATGGACTTGAGGGATTCATCACCCCCCTTTGATTCCCTATATTCATCAAGAACATGCACATAAGCAATATAGATGCTGTGCATTGCCTGGAGGTCCCTGTGACATTCCTCAAATAAACTTCTACAAATGTGAGGCATTTATTTTCATGTAGCCAATGTCAGACTTGGCCTACTATAGCTCTACTGGGAATCATTGGTGAGAACATAGACTTTTCATTCACAACATTTATCAGGATAAGAACAAAGGTGTCTGGTTTGTATTTTCTCATTGTTGTTTAAGGACTGTTTTCATACATGTATTTCCCAAACCTTGCATTTTTCTTCTTTAGAGTAGAAAGACAGTATAATATATTCCATCAACTGAAATAGTAATTACATTAGATAACAGTGTATTCTAATAAAAATAAGTTTTATGTAAGTTTAAGTGGCAAAAAAAGTGAGTTACTATGTCAGACTTTTCTAAATCTTAAAAGAGGATGGCAAGTCATGGATAGCATTCATGAGTTATGTTTTGGAAAGAGATCTACACTTACATATTTTTATATGACAGACTTCTAAATGAGGTGGGAAGAGCTAACATACAAAATACTCAAGACATGTGAATTCCTAAAAATATGTATTATTCTGAAGGGTAATCTAAGAAGAAAAACTATTTCCCAATAGGAAAATATAAGTATGTACATTAATCTTTCCATCAATTATCAGTCTTGCGTTAGGCCAGACAGGTGTGTGCTACAGCCACTGAGTTGGCTGGGTCCAGATTCTTTTCTAATATTTGATGACAAGTGGATAATCTGACAGAAAATAAGAATTACACTATCATCATACAATTTATTTTTGTATAGTTTGATTCCATATTAATGAATAAAAGTGTAAATAACATATAAACACCACTTTGATTCATTTATGAGTAGAATTCAAGGAATAATGGAAACTTATGGTGGCTCCGTATCAGCATTAGGGTCCTCTGCAGTCCCCTTTTTGCACATAAAGAGCAGAATAGATTCTGACCAAGTTTGTTGTTGTATGCAATAACACTGACTCCTGTGTCATAAACATACTGAACCGCTGGCTTCTCTATCCAGACCACAGTATACCTGAGATCAGCTTGTCTGGGTTTCTGTGTGACTTCCTGTCTCCCCTTTCTTCATTTCCCTCATAGCCTCAGTCAGTTCTACATCACTAATGCGGAGCAAGGTCTTGAGACACTGAGTCTAATATGATTTATTCCATAGGCAATCCTCGTGACCCAAAGTAGGGAAATTCTACAACAGTGTGTCACTGTTGTTAATGTGTTAATGAGGTAGGTAGCTTTAATAGTGTTCTCATCTGTAATAGTGTTCTCATCAGAGATACTGAGACAAAACAAGACAAGAAACAATCAAACACCTGAGGAAAAAACTAAGAAGGAAAAAATTATTGTGATTCATTGTTTCTTTATTATAGAGCATTTGTCCTGATTCCTAATGTCCATAGTATGCAAGCTCCATTGCTATGGGTCTAACGGCAATTACAAAAATCATCATGGCATAGGGTTTTCTTCTCTCTCTCTCTCTCTCTCTCTCTCTCTCTCTCTCTCTCATAACTTTTATTATTAATTGTTTTATTTATTTATATCACAAATTTGCCCTCTTACTGATCTCTCCTCTCAGATGTTTCCCCCACATCTCCCCTCCCCTTCTCCTCTGAGGGGGTGCCCCAGTGGGTATCTCCCCACCCTGGGGCATCCTGTCGCCACAGGATTAGGTGCATCCTCTCCCACTGAGGCCAGACAAGGCATTCCTCTGCTATATAAGTGCCAGACCATGTATTCGTTTTGGTTGTTGGATCAGTATCTGGGAGCTCCCAGGGGTCCAGAGTAGTTGACATTGTTGTTCTTCCTATGGAGTTGCCATCCCCTTCAGATCATTAAGTCCTTCTAATTCTTCCACAGGGGTTCCAGCCCTTAGTCCAATGCTTGGCTACGAGTATCTGCATCTGCCTCAGTCAGCTACAGGTTGAGCCTCTCAAAAGGTTTGGTGCCCACCAATGGCATGGATCCCAAGAAGGGAATGGGTGCAAAGTGACAGCCAGAGTTCAGTGGCCAACTGGAAAGTGACAAGAACCACAGAACTAAAATAAAATACTGAGTTTCTTTCTTTCAATCATCCATTCTATTTATTTATTTTATCATTCATTCATTCATTTCTTTGTTTCTATGGCCTTGAGACTGAACCAAGGGCCTCACATGTACAAGCCAAGTGAGCTAACTCTGAGCTACACCCAGCATAGTGATCTTTCATAAAACAAAACAAAACCATTTATATTTTGAATTATAACAACAGTCCATCACGCAGACTTTGTGTGCCCCGGTACAGGGGAACGCCAGGGCCAAAGGGGGGGAGTGGGTGGGTAGGGGAGTGGGGGTGGGTGGGTAAGGGGGACTTTTGGTATAGCATTGGAAATGTAAATGAGCTAAATACCTAATAAAAAATGGAAAAAAAAAAGAAAAAAAAAATAACAACAGTCCATGGTGACAAGTGGTTAAAATTGTGTTGTTACATTATACATTATAGTAGTCCAACTATACAGATACTATAGATCTTCTAAATTAAGATCTATCTTGGAAAAATAGCCTGAAAGTGTAGAAACCTAGAATCCCACCTGACCCTAAATAAATCTATAATTATACACAATAAATATACATAATTATCTTGGATTTAATTAAACGACATTTTTCTTCCTAATTTTACGCACTTAATTCTTTTGCCTTTAAGATTTATGATTTTCACATTTTTTCAAAGATGGAAACTGTAGGCATATTTACTATATATAAACATTTAAAATTAATAAGATCATTATCTACAATGCATTAATGATTTGGAGCTGAGCGTCTCAAGTCATTCCAGCTGAAGTCTGGTCTAAAATCCTGATGGGATCATCTTGATTGGATTTTTATTCCTCTTAACCTTAATATCTATCTATCTATCAAGAGACAAAGTCAAATCTGATATGAAGTCTAGCCTATATCGTTGTAATTCATGGAGATTCTCCTTGATTCACAGTTTGTCAAACTTTGCTTATTCAGCACAATTCAAAAAGAAATGGCTGATCATACACAGTATGTTTGAGGGTAAACAGATTACTTCTGACTAGGGTTAAAATACATCATTTCCTCTCGTGGAAGCAAGAGCTTATGCTTCATCACTTAGGGTCTCTGAAAGCAATAGCACAGTACTTGAAGTAATCATCCCTCAGTGAGGACCAAGCCACTTGCCCACATCAGATCAGAGGTAATATCCTTCATATGCCTTTCCAATTGTACTGATGCTGATGGTCTTGGATGGTTTTCTGAAGTTTCTGGGGCCCATCTGGTCTTCTCCATGAAGAGGCAAGTTTTCTCATATGATACACTGTTTCTAGTAGATTGCCTTTGCTCAGTAGCTAAATAAACTCAGCTGAGACAACAAGAGTCTCTCTATTGAAATAGGCCTTGCTTGTAAAATGAATTCTACTTTTCTTTCATAGCTAATAATGTTACTTCAAAGTAATTATCTAAGAGAGATTTAGTTTCCCATAAAATATAGGCTGAACAGGCACTGAACTAGTTGGCAGTGTAGATGCAGACAGTGGTCAGAATGGTAAACTCAGTGGATGCTGAGTGTTATGGAGTCATTAGAATAATGTTCCAATTACTTCCATAGTGTATTTGAACAAGAGTGAACCTGTAACCAAGGAGGGAAGAAGGAGGAGAGAAGGGAACAAGGATAGAGAGAGAGAGAAAGGGAGACATATATAGAGAAACAGAGAGAGATAGAATGACACAGAATCAGAGATAATCAGAGACTCACAAACACAAACACAGAGGGTGGGGAATAACCATTTTTTTTCAAGGGGCATCAACTCCCAGAGTTAGCTGACTTGCCAGAGAGAAAATTCTAACTTCAAGGCAGAGGTTTTGATACATAGCAGAGAAGGGGCTGCGGAATCACCTGTTTGATTTCAGTTGGCAGCACGCAGGTAGAGTTAGGTTTATGACTCTGCCCCTGCAGGACTTTTTACATTTCAACTTCCAAAGCTACAGCTTTCTCTGAAGACTTAATTTGAACGATTGTGATGTAATTCATGGGAGCTATATTACCCATGTATAGGCATCTCATGTAGTTCAAACAACTGTAGCGAAGGCAACTTCCTAGTGTCTAACATATATAAGAAAATGCTTAAGGGGCTTCAGAGTCTTGTAGCATTTTATTGTAAAACAGCAATTTGCATTATTTCCTTAGCTTAGCATAAAATGAAAATAAATTTAAGTCCCATAATGCCAATTTTTTTTCTGCCATCACCAACTTGAGTACTTATCCATCCTGAATTTGAAATCAAAACGCTTTGAAATCAGCTTATGAGCCTCTTTGTTTTAGGGAGGGAAAGTCCCACTAAAGCAAACTGAAGAGAAAGAGGAGATAATAGGGCTAGGAAAGCAACCTCTTGGCAGAGAGGAACAAGAGCAGTGGAATAATTTAATTGCTCATCAGCTAATTATACGGTATTATAATGTTAATGTGTCTTCATCATGACATTGTAATAGGTATAGATTGAAGCATATGAAAAAGAAAGTGTTGGTGCAGTAATTATAAGTAAGAGTGGGGCTGTTAGAGTAATTATACGCTTCTTCTGGTAATTAACGTATTGTTCAACTTGAGATGGAGAACAAAGAGTGAAAAAGTTAAATATTGAAGGACATGCCTTTGACACTCCAGAGATGTCTCTGAGCTTTTGAAGAGAGAGACAGAGACAGAGAGAGAGAGACAGAGAGACAGAGAGACAGACAGAGATTATTCTGTATCAATACTGTTATTTTCTGGTTCTACCTTTGATGATTTTTTATGTTGCAGTCACATATGGCATAAGCGAACACAGGGATTTAAGTATTAGAGGCTTCTGGGTTTACATTTTTATGTTCTATGATCCATGTTGCTGCTATTTTTTCTTCAGTTATGGCTCATTTTGTACTTCTTAAGTGAACTAAAAATTTCAAAATTAAATCACAGTAAAATGGAATAGGTATGTGAAGTATTCTGTCAATAGAAAATGAAGGTATATTTTACATAGCGAATAGATCCTTCTGAGAGAGTTAGTAGGGTTTCTCTGACTTTTAAGTGTCTTTCTAATTTCAATCTTAGACCAATAATATATATGCTTTAGAACAAGGAATCAATGGTGAGCAAGAAGTCAGTAGATACAATTAGTCACTAGTTCATGAGTTTCAAACAGCTACCTGGTGCTAGCCTGCACTGAACAATTGCCCCAAGTTAGCACCTGTTTTCCATGCCCCACTTCTTGTTATCATCCAGTTACAATTGGAAGGCCTACTCAGGCAGAGAGGTTAAGGAACGTGTGCTAATTACTTATCTGCTAGTGAGAAATGCTGAGATTTGAACTGGCAGTTCTGATCTTCAACACTGCTAAGCATTGTATTCTACCTACTTCTCCTAGGTATCTATTTGCAGAGTGTTAAGAAGTAACCAGATGGCTTCTATTTTCGGATTGGAATACAGTGATGAAGCAAGGTTTAATGAGTTGATAAGGGGGAGTCTGACAGGGTCTGTGTTGAGAGAGAAGGTGGTTAAAAGGATGAAAGTTGGAAATGCCAAAGCTAGAGCATTGTCTGGTTGCAGTGCAAGGGCCATGGCCTCTCTCCAGGGAGAGATCTGATTTTTGTTAAGATGAGATCACAAGCAACAAGGAGTTCAGAACTTAAATTTCATTGAGATACTCTAAGGTGAAACTACTCAATGCACTTGATTTCCACAGAACCTTGAATAAAACATTTCGAAACCATTTTGCTCTATGGACAAATCCAGGAAGCCGCTAACCCCTCTAATTTGTTTCTCATGTAGTAAAGGAGAGTGTGAACCTGCTAAGTTACATTGTATTTTGAGAGAGAGCTGTACAACTATCAATAACAAAGCTAATGGATTTATACTCGTTATAAAGAATAGCATTTTTAAAACTGTTTTATAAATGATCATATAACATTGAGTTAATGGGCAAAATAAAACATACAAATAAAAATCATTAATAAACAATTGAAAATCACCTTATTACAATATGTCAATTTTCAGAGTTCTGGTTGAGTGTTACTTTAAATTTGTAAAAACTAATCCCTAACATAAGCCCTAATAAAGCGATGCACAGATTGAAGAAGGTAAACTTAGCTGAAGGTGCTTATGCCTGAGGCACTTGTAGTAAAACAGCCACCTACTGATTTAGACACTGTATTGTCAAGTTCAAGTATGTACTTTAACTTGTTTGCACTTTGAAGGCATCTTCTTATTTTTTATGATCAATTTTACCAATTTTTTTCAAAATTAGAAGCATAAATAAATATTTAAAAGATGAGAGATAGAAGATGCAGTCCAAGGTTGATAGGAGCAGAAATAAGATTCCTTATCTCAAAATATGGTGGACAGTGAGATCCAACTTGTCCCCTTCTCTGCAGATATGTGCAGTCTCACAGGCATCCACATCTGCACATGTCCTGCAAACACACATGAACTGGTTTTTTAATTGAAAACTGATTTTTGCTAAATTTGCTAAAGTAAGCTGCACAAGTTTTCAGCATAATTCTAAAAGAGATAAGAGATGGCAGAACATATTTTGCTGATAAGCAGCAGGTAAAACTCTTTGGAAGGTGCCTGATAGAGTCACATGGACTTATCCTGTGGCTGATCTGAATGTAGCATTGCTGTACACGAGGAGGAGTTTGAAACCAGAGCGATCCCCTGGACAGAGTCCATTAACCTCTCTGAATGTTATTTTCCCCATTGTGAGGAGAGGTAATAATAATTCCCAGGCTTCAGGGTTGTTGGGAAATTAAAAATGCATTTAAAAGGTTCATCACAGGAACTGGCACGTTGGAATTGTTCAGTTAAGTTGGCTGCGATTACTGCTGTTCAGCGGAAGAACATTACTGAGCAATGCAAAGCACTGCTTAATAAGACGTTCTTAAAAGTTTCAAACAAATCGGTGGAATTATGTTGTGACTTTCTTTTAAAATATTAATTATAGTTGTCCACCATCTGTAATGAAAAAGGTACTAAGCATTAAAGAAACGAAAACGCAGTCATATAAAGCAACCTCTCGCAAGAACCTGCTCAGAGGGAAGAGAATTATAATTGTCAGAGCTAGTTCAGCCGTATACAAAGGAAATTGATGTTATGTCTGTTGTTTCCCCAAGTCATAACTCAAAGGGAATGAATTTAACATATACCATCAGCACCCTTCAGGACAAATTACAGTCCAAATAAAATGCATACAGACACTTACACACATGTAAAGATACACAAATTGATTACAAAACAGACCATAATTATTTGCTCTATTATTTTTCAGATTACTGTCTATTGAGCCCTCACAGATTTCCTTGGGATGGTGGTTTGGACTGAATAGCCTTTTTTTTTTTTCTAATCCTGTGATGTTCTAAACCAACAAAGCATGCTTATATCATGTTTATATTCTTTAAACTATAGCACATTTCCCGGGATATTGTTTGCACTCAGTATATACTCACTGAGGAAATGAGGAAAATAACAAGCTTTTTTGTCATTTTGAGAAAGAACCCAGTTTAATAATAGCATTATTGATCATTAAAATCTACAACAGTTCACCAATCACCAATTCTGTATGACCTTAAGTGTTTTCTTTCCCTGAACAGAAAAATGTATTGCGATAATCGCATGACTAGTGATATTTTAAAAGGTATTAACAATGCTCACGATTGAACCAAGGACTTTGCCTGGGACCGTTTTCTCCATCCAGCTTTCTTTGTGTACTTATATCAATTTTATTTATCTTTCTATATTGTAACCATTTCATAGATCTGCTAACATACAAAGAAATAAGGTTTGAGCTTAAAATGGAGAGTTTATTTAATAATTGAAACGATAATTAGTCATGTTTTTCTGTCATGTTTTGTTTTCTGTGTTCATCTCTCTCTCTGGTACTTAGCAGGACACTCTCTATTGCACCTTTTCCTCCCTAAGCTTAATGTCATGTTTATGTGATAGAGTGAAATGAAAAACAATTGAAAGGCCTGTTTTCCTTTTTTTTATTTTTTTATTTTATTTTTTTATTTTTTTATTTTTTTTAGGCAGACATGAAATAGACTCAGGAATACTTAGCCTCTAATTTTTGCCAATTTTGTCACATAGTTTTGACCTTCATCTTCTTTACTGCACTAAAATACTAATGGTGGCGACCACAGGGCATGGTGAAGCCAGAGTTCAGATGGACAATATTCTGGTAATAGACAACCTCACAGATGCATGAATGCAGAGACATATTGGGCTAAGGCCATAGAAATTTAAGGTTTAATGATATATATCAAAAACATTAAGTAGCGATTCTATATGTTCAAGAAGCAATATGAGTATAATAATTTATGGTCTTTGTACTTATGGGAAAAACATAAACAGTCCTTTATATTTTTAAAGGATGTGTCATACAGAACTATTTACATGAATTTTATGTGACCTGTGTCCATGCAGAAGGATCATTCCTAGGAAATGCTCTTTCTGTTTATACTGGAAAATAAAAAATAAGATCATAAAAACTTACCTATTTCGTCAGATTTGTGACTGACATAAAGATGTATAATGTTAACTATTTGTCTATCTATCTATCTATCTATCTATCTATCTATCTATCTATCTATCTATCTATCTATCTGGTTTTATGAGACAGGGTTTCTCTGTATAGCTCTGGCTGTCCTGGAACTAATTTGTAGACCAGGCTGGCCTCAAACTCAGAAATCTGCCTGCCTCTGCCTCCCAAGTGCTGGGATTAAAGGCATGCACCACCATGCCTGGCTATTAATATATAATGAATGGTAGTTTCACTTAAATGATAAAATTGTGAGTCTTTAACATACATTTTTCTTCTTTAACATATGTACACAGGTATGGTAAATAATAAATATTTCCTTTCTCTTCAGAGGAAGCAAAAGTATGTTAACAATTAAATTTATTTTTAGAACCATTTCAATTTAACAACTACTTATTATTTTCCTGTTGGGTGAGGTAGTCCATTAAAAATGGGTGATTTTTTGGAATGAATTGATTTACTTTTGAAACTTTTTGTTTATTTGTTTGTTTCCTCCTGACATACTGTGTGCCAGGGACAACTAGCTCCCAGTTCCTACAGTAAACAAAGCCTGCTTTCACCACCAAGTACTTTCCAGTTGTCTGAGAAGTATAGTGACATTTTCCATGTCCCTAAGGATGTTAGTGCTAATCAAAGCAAAGGCCAAATATAAAACACAAGCAACACAGTTACGTATGAGCAATGAATGAAGAAGGGTTTATGTTATGACATTATTATGGAGTGCAGTGAGATTGATCCCATCTGTTCACATAAGCAAGGGCTTTGTAGGGTAATGGCATTTGAGGTATGACTCACATGGGATGTGTGGTGCTCAGGTGGATGAATCTGGATGGGGAAGAGAGATTTAAGGAAATAGAACAGCTGAAAAGTATAGGGTGTATAGTATCAGTGTATTTGAGACCAACCTCAGGAGATTGTTCACAAATACTTACCAGCTTCAAGAGATTGAATGAGGTCAGAATAGAGAAATGGGAACTTATGAAAGTAAAATTTATACCTAGGAAGGTACACTTCCTTCTGTAGGAATTGACAGTTTTAAGTAAATAATTGGCCCATCCTGGCTTTAATATTACAAACTTAATTGCTTAAAGCAGAAAAGTGATTTAATTTATATCTCTATTATTAAACTATTAGCCTATTAGTAAACATTCAGATTATATTTTATCAAATATTTTATCTGAGATATTTTTCAATTGCTTCCCTGCAGGAACTATTGGATGACAAAGGAACATAAAATAAAATTTCTTACATAACTATTTCTTCAAAATATTTGGCACCAAGCAGAATTTTAAAGATGCTAAAAATTCACTTTGTCCAAGAAAATTATCCTCATGGTTTAGTGTTTTCACAACAACAACATATCAATTTCATCAATTTGTACACAAAGAAACAAACTATCATTCCCAAGTTATTGTATTTATGAGTTCATTTGTGGTTATGGAAACTCATATGGTCAAACCTATTAATGAGACGATTAACACAAGATAATATCTGTTCAAATAATACATTTTTATTTGATTCTACTGACAATGTAGCATTGAATCTTACATTTGTGTTCTACCACTGTCTAGGCATTTAAATCATTATTTTTCCCTTGCTTAGCAACTTTAATTCTGAAGAAAGATACAAAAGAATCTTACATGATACAAGCATGCTTCATTTTCATTTTCAATCATTAAATTTCCATCTTTTTTTTTCACCCTCCATATTTTCGGTGTCATTTGCTAAGAAGCACAGTAGCTGCACCTTTCTGATTCTTTAGTCGAAAGTGGATTAGAGATATTTCAGCTCATGAAACCTTTTTGGCTTTGTAAATTTTATTCTTTTCTGTGTGTTTTATACATTATAATAGCTTATTAACCCAAAACAGAGCTGATTGTCTCTCTTAGTTCTGAGTCATTATAAAATAGAAAAAACAAACAAACCTACCAACCAACAACAAGTAAAACCACAACTGGTGTCTCCAACAGAAAAGTCTCTCCAGAGAAGAGTGTAAAAGAGAGAGGAGAGAAAGTACCCAAGGCACAAGAGTTGCTTTAGTATGTAGGTAATTATCTCCACTGAATATAAATCAGTGGAAAGGATGCTCTATGCAGATTCTGACAGCTGTTTGCTTGTTTATAACCCACACTGATTCTAAGTGCCAAGAAATAATATCTTATATCTATATTTAATTAAACATATAATTAATAATGTATTTTAGTTTCTATTCTAGTTAACTGAGAAAATGCACCAGGTTATTATTAATTATAATCCATTAAGAATTCTTTTGCAATTTTTTGTGACATTGAACATTTTCTTTCAGTTATTTGATTATAGAAACTTCAACACTTGTTTGGTATTCATATTCCTATTTTCCACACAAGTAAATTGTAGCTTAGAAATGTTAAATAATTTACCAAAGCTCGAACAGACAAAAAGTGATAGGGCCCAAGTGAAAATAAGTTAAGTTTGTCATGACCTGAAATCTTATATCGCACTTAACTAAAACTGTATATAGGCTCTGATTTTTGCATGTCACATAATTTTTATTATCTCTTTGAAATAACTTATAGAGAGGGCTGCGTTAATATTTTGACATGAGAACTCTTGGAAACCACGTTTCCATGGTTCTGATTTTAATTATTGACCATCAGTTCTACTTATTTGACAGAATCTTATTTAGGTTGCCTTCAACCGGATTAATAACTTTAATAAAATATGATTTAGTAGGCAAAGGTTAATTGACTAATACAGTTGCCTTGCAGATCCCAAGGGTCCTCTGCTACCTTCATTAGAGATGCAATTTTGACATCAGTAATTAACTGTTTAAGTTGCCTGTATGAAATATATATAGAATTAGAAAGTAAACACTCAATGATAAAATTTCCTTACCATTATTGTACATTTAGCCATCTAAAAGGGAATATTGCATTTTCAATTTTTAGAATCACTCTTCTTGCTCCATTTATTTGGTTGTTTCTGATAAGTAGGATGATCAAATGAACAGATTTGTCTGAACTTTACATTTTACCCAGATGCCTATCAACTGTCAAATGTAATTGAAATATTTTTTTTTCTAGCTGTAGTGTGGATTCTTTATTGAAGTCGTTAATATTTATACCTCCTTTTTCTCTTCTTTTCTTCTTTTCTTTTCTGAGATAAATAACAGTTAATTTGTATTCCTCTCTTATAATTTAATACTAACATTTCTCCCTGGCATCTCTTGCTTTGTGACTCATTTCCTACCCCATGTATCCTGACTTATAAACTCCCAAATCATCTCTTATTACACATAATCCTGGGATGGAGACAGAAAGCTTTTCCAGGCAATGGAATGGTACTAAAAATTCATTTCCTAGTTATCTCATTTTTGATTTTCCAACAGAGCTTTTCTGTGTAGCCTAGGCTATCCTAGAACTCATTCTGTAGACTAGGCTGGCCTCAAACTCAGAGATGCTTTGGTCTCTGCCTATCCAGGTCTGGAATTAAAGGCTTGCAATATCATTTCCCCATCCATCTTTTATTTTTAGTGAAGAATCATGTAGCTTTCCTTTAAGACTGTATTAGGGAACTGATATTTTCTGGATTGGTGAATTTTAATTAACTTAGTTAACTTGTTTATATGAGAAAAGCATAACAAAGCACACATGTGGATGTCAGAGAGTAACTAGTGTGACTTGATTCCTTCTGTTCATCATGTGGCTCTGACAAATCAAACTCAAGTCATTGGGCTTTGAAGCAGGCACCTTTACTCACTGAATGATCATTTCAGCCTACGTGAAAGAATGAAAGTTTTGTTTATAGGTAAGAAATTCTATCTTGTAGAACATTGATCATAAACATATACCTATGAAAAGATGCTGTATATCTTTTGAGATTTATATTTATTTGAATATAAAACTGTGAGGTGATGCAACTTTGTAGCATCCAATACTACTTTAAACATTTGTTGATTTATTATAAAATTTTGAAAAGAGCTTAATAAAATGTTATCTTAAAATAATGTCACTACTAAACATACATGCTTATTTGCATTTTAAGATATTAAAATAAACAATCCACGTGTCAAATGCAGGAATAAAAAATAAAGACCACTACTTTCAAATAACCAGTATCTCCTTTGAAACTACCAGTAAGTGTGACATAGAAGAAAAGTTGTGCACTAAAATTTATCCAGAGTGCTTGAATTTTTAAAAAAAAGTTATAATAAGTAGTGCCCATATATGACATTTCCGTATTGCTTTCTAACGTATTGAGTTTATTAGTGGGAAATGTAATTTGTGCTAATCAGCCTGAGGCAAAACGAGTGAGAAATTAACTTGACACAGACATTTGATGTTATAGTATTTCTCAGTTTGCAGTACAGCCACAACATGGCAACCCAGAATAAACACACAGATCTTCAGTGTCACTTCCAATTACCACATTACTGCAAATAGCTGTAACTTACTGAAAAGCCCGCCATGATTCATTATCTTCTAGGTTTTATCTGAGAAGGCATGCATCAGCACTGCACATGAAATGGCATGTTTGAAGATTCTGCACTTTCATTACAGACCTGAATCTTGATTTACAATCTGTTTTCTGAAATAGTGTTTATCAATATTAATATGCCTCTAGAGTCATATTCTCTCAAACTCTGCAGAGGACCCAAGAACTGGCAAAGCTTTTTTCCCTCTTGTCCTCTGTTTACCCCTACTCTCTCTCACCAGGGACCAGGGATTAGAGAAGGAGCTGGAAGACAGCAACTCCTTGTCATCACTGCTGTTTCTTTGAAGGCTTTGCTATCTATGGTTTAATCTTTGGTTTCAGAAAATAACAGCTCTGAAAATATGATACATACATTCAACCATCACACTTTCTAAACAATAGTGACCAGAGATTATGGTACTTATATAAGATAACTGAGGAAAATTTTTAAACTGGGATGTTTTGAAGGGGGGATTGGCAGCCTCTAGATAAATAACTAAAGATCATAAATGTGTTGGTTGTGACCTCCTACTTTTCATTTTCCATCTTCAGTACTTAGAAACTTGGGGCAGATGCTGGCCCAATTTCAAATTGTCCAGTGATGCAAATTTTGCCAAGGGTTCTACTTCCTAGAACATGCTATTTCTATATCAAAAGTTGGAACATTCATTTTCTATATTAGAGAATGGTTATCTCTTAAAGAATAGCTCACAAACAACCTCAAATGTCATGGAATGATCTTTGTTATCTTCAGCTTTTTCTATGTGTGTGTATCAATGTATGCATATTCATGCATGGGTATATGGATATGGTGGTTGTTCAGTGTGTGTGAGTGGACAAATGAGCAGAGATGAGCTATCCAGGAGAGGGATCTTCCTTGCTCATTCTCATTTTTATTAACTTATGTTTGGCACCTTCATGTGTATGTGTGTGACCCATTTTTGTCACACATACATCCCTCTAGCACCTCTTCTTGCCCTCTGGCTTCACCAGCGTGCCTCTTACCCTATCCAGTTTACATTTGACTTTTGTGTGGGTTTATTGTGTTTTCTTTTGCTTTGGGACTCAATCAACTTAACTGGGACCACCTGTGGACATGTGGATATGGTGTCATCCATTGTTTCATGGTAAACTCACCACTGTCTCTACCACTTAGGAGAATGACTTCTTCTTCCACATGGTCCTTGACTACCATTTGATCCACTGAGTGAGACAGGCTTCTATGATTCCTCACCCATCAATGACTGAAGGTGTAGGATCTTGATGTAGACAATTGTACTTGCTGTGAGTCGATGCTTGTCATGGCTGTGCCAAGACCTCAGGACATTTCATCCACATTCTCCCCATCACTGGGATTTTAAATCTTGCTTTCTCCTCTTCTGCCATGTTCCTAGAGCCATTTGATGGTTGACATCAATGAGATGTCTGGTTTGAGGCTAATTACTTCTAATCACTTGTTCTCTGCAACTTGACTAGCTATGGGCTTGTGTATTATCTGTTGTTCTCTGCTGAGAGAAGCTTCTTTGATAAGGCTAGGGGCAGGGCTAAGAACTAATATGTGGGCATAATAAATTGTACCTAGTAAACAGTTTTATAACACATCTGCATAGCAAAGCCAAAATAGGTTCACTCCTCATGCCAATGACACTCAGCCATGAGTGTTTGAACTGGTTCTACACCACCAGGTGTGAGATACATCCTGTGGAGCAGGTCCCAGATCAAATTGTAATTTAGTTGTTTGTGCCTTGCAAATTGGTATTGTATAACATATCATATCCAATGATGGAAAAGAACTTTCCTGGCTTTTCTCATCCAGCTTCCTGTCTGTTTACTGTCAGTATTAGGAATACTAGCCAACAAGGAGGAAGCTTCCAGCTCATTTCACCTGTAGTTTCTATGTGTTCTGCATACTGTTTTTGTTTGTTGGTTTGTTTTGATTTGTTTTGTTGGTGTCTTCAGTAGTAGGTTCTTATGCAGTTCTGGCCTATATCCAAGTATAATAGCTATAACTTGTACAACTTAAGAACCTCTAGATACTGAATTACCAACCACGCATAGGGAGGTATTTAAACCTAATGCCATAATTTTCATTTAGAAAACCATGATATCTGGGATCAGAATTACCTACTCATGTCTGATGCCTTCATGTTTTTTTTTTAAACTTATGTTTTCAATGACTTTATAAGGAGTGGGTTTCTTTATACCTCCTGTGATTTTGCTAACATTTTTTCTTTTCCATTCCTATCTCTACGCCATTGCAATTATGCTATTTCCAGTATTGTTTTTGTTTGTCTTCGAATCACATGAGTTCTATCGTTGCCAGCTCTTTTAAAGCCTCATTTTTGGACACGTTCATTGCCTCTCCAACTCATGAATTGTTGTAGCTACAAGCCCTAGGGATTTTTCTTTCTCTGCCATCCTAGGATTATAAACACACAGTATTTTTTATATGGGTACTGGGGATCTGAAGTCAGATCCTTGTGTTCGGATGTCTAGCACTTTACCAACTAGGCTTCATTTTCAGCCCGAAATCCATGTTCTTTTGCCTATTGTGCTAATAATTCATATATATATATATGTATATATAATTATATACATATATATAATTATATATATATATATACTATTATATATATATAATAGTATATGTACTAATATATATACTATTAATATATTTTTAACATATGCTATTAATACACTATTACTATTAATACACTATTGAGTGATACACTATTTTATAACACATTTACAACTTAACAACCCCTATTCTTATTTCAAAAACATATTTTATGCTAAAGGGTTCAAATCAAGGTTAGCTTCAACTAATTATTATTATCTAATGAAAACACTTTAGATTTTATCTGGTTGCTGAACTAAATACTGAACTGGACTTCAAGGCAATTGTATTCTGGAAAACTTTGCCTTGTTACTTTAGCCGGGCATGCTGGCATACGCCTTTAATCCCAGGACTTGGGAGGCAGAGGTAGGTGGATTTCTGAGTTCGAGGCCAGCCTGGTCAACAAAGTGAGTTCCAGGACAGCCAGGACTATACATAGAAACCCTGTCCTGAAAACACACACACACACACACACACACACACACACACACACACACACACACAAAGAGGAACTTCATAGTGCAACAGAGACCTAGCAGTAACAGAATGAATAAGGATACCAGCTACTTGGAATACTGTTGTAACACCCTCTACTAAATGGAAAATGGGAAGGAAAGAGGAAAGGAAAAGTTAGGATACAACTTTTGATGAAATTACACATTTGGTGACTCAAGGCTAGAGGATAGAAGGAGTGAAATGTATGGTACAGTGAGCAAAAAAAAAATCTGGCAAACTGTGAAAATACCACCAGGGATACAACACCAGCTATGATGAGTGGTTCTTCTCTGTGAAAGCCAGTGATTCAATTTACATGGAATATTTGTAATATTCTACACGGGATAATGATCTTGTTTTCCTTCAGTGTACAGCAAAGCCTGCGTGACAGAGAAGTACAGATTGAGTTAAGGATTGTGCATACAACACTTGGGCTTATTGAAGGAAAAGCTGTTGAATTTGCTTAAGATTGTTGTTACATTACTTTCTTCTATCAGTTAGAATCCTGGTTGCTCTTCTGAATGTTTTAATTATGTGAGTGACCTTAAAGATGCCAAAGTTCATCGATGAAAATTTTCAAGTTTGATTGTACATGTCCATTACTTGATCAGACACAGTCTTATATTAGAATGCATGAAAGATGAAAGAGCCCTGCTTCCAAATTACCTGGAAGTCTTGTATTTTAAAGTCTATAAACTAGATAAAGCAATTTATAGAAGGCAAAACACCATCATGAATATCCAGAATTTACTATTTTGTACATGCTCATTGCCTTAGAAAGTTAAGCCTAAAATGCAACCCTTGAATCAGTTTTAACTGTTACTTCCAGAAAATCTCTCTGAGATATTGAACTTCTTAAATTTCAGTAGTAGAAAGTAAGTTATATTTAGCTGTTTCTCAAAGCTCCTACATAGTGGTGGGGAAAATGCCATTATGTTCCTTTCCTAGAATGTCATGTACTTTCTGCAGAAAAATTTCATTATTAAGATATTAGCCCCAAACCTAGGATACCCAAGATATAAGATATAATTTGCTAAACACATGAAACTCAAGAAAAATGAAGACTGAAGTGTGGACACTATGCCCCTCCTTAGATTTGGGAACAAAACACCCATGGAAGGAGTTACAGAGACAAAGTTTAGAGCTGAGATGAAAGGATGGACCATGTAGAGACTGCCATATCCAGGGATCCACCCCATAATCAGCATCCAAACGCTGACACCATTGCATACACTAGCAAGATTTTATTGAAAGCACCCAGATGTAGCTGTCTCTTGTGAGACTATGCCGGGGCCTAGCAAACACAGAAGTGGATGCTCACAGTCAGCTAATGGATGGATCATAGGGCTCCCAATGGAGGAGCTAGAGAAAGTAGCCAAGGAGCTAAAGGGATCTGCAACCCTATAGGTGGAACAACATTATGAACTAACCAGTACCCCGGAGCTCTTGACTCTAGCTGCATATATATCAAAAGATGGCCTAGTCGGCCATCACTGGAAAGAGAGGCCCATTGGACTTGCAAACTTTATATGCCCCAGTACAGGGGAACACCAGGGCCAAAAAGGGGGAGTGGGTGGGCAGGGGAGTGGGGGTGGGTGGATATGGGGGACTTTTGGTATAGCATTGGAAATGTAAATGAGCTAAATACCTAACAAAAAATGGAAAAAAAAAAAAGATTACACTTAAGGTGGTTCCGTATGTCTACCTAGCTACGTATAAAAGGAAATGCTCTCAAAGGCTGCTCAGCACCACAAACGAAGATGGCAAACAGATAGCATGGGTTTGCTGTGCTTTTAAAGTGTAGAAAAGTGGCCGGGAAGAGTAGAAATTAAGGAGGCCTGGGGAATCTATTTCCATTTTGCTGAATTACTTCTCTGCGTCCAGTCTTTTAGTTTTAATGCACAGTAGACTTTAAAGGATACGTGGTCAACCCCTGGAGTGTCTGGCATCTGCTTGCCTTGAATGCCAGAGGCATCTTTCTGTAATTTTGAAAAACAGTGAGGAAGGAGTTGTATGCAGTGTCCAGTTTTTCACCCATGAGATAATTTGTTTGTCTAAAATATAAAAGCCAGAATTTTTTCCATATGAAAGAAGAAACCCCCAAATTTCTTTGTTTCATTAACCATTGCTATTTACAAGTACTTATTAAGATTGAGGAAACTGCTATAACAATTTATCATAGAAAATAATGGGTTTGTAGGATTAAGTACATATTTCTTACGTCTTGACTTTGTCTCCTTTGCAGTTCAAGGACTTTGGAAAAGCAATATATTTGGAAACCCAGTTTTATCAGACCTTTGGTATATTATGAGATTGTACTTTTCCTACAGATGTGGCAAAACATCATAGAACACATGAGAATTTGGGGTGAACTAAAACTACAGGCTTGGCTAGTTAAAAGAAAGTGCACAGGTGTTCACAAATACTGATGTGAGGTCATCTTTAGATTTCTAAAAACAAGTAACAGGTTTTTCATTTCCTGCTGCTGGAGATCCTACAGCTCCATGCAATACTAGGTTTAAAAGAACTCAGGTCTCATCTGTCTTGGTTTTTACTCTGCATCGTGCACTGTGTTTCTAGGACCATAATAAGAACACACTATTGAAGATGCTCCACAGTGTTGACAGTTTCAGGTCAGTCTACTTGGTTCAGATGAAAGCACTGTTGAATATTGTCCTCTGGGAAGATTAGCCATTACTATCTTCATTGAAGCTGTGACTACTTGTCAGAGACCTGCAAAATTAAGACTACTAACATTCCCTTGTAAAGGAAAGGGGTATGAAGTGTCAGAACTTTACCTGCAACTCTACCTGCTCCTTTTATATCCACAGAGCTGTATACAAATTTTACCTGATATCATGTTCTCCAGAAGCAATAGAGCACCTAGTTTGGAAAGTTAACGGCAAAAAAGACTCTATCAGTGTAACCATGGCAAAGTCATGCTTTGTGCTGGAATAAAATTTCTCCATGTTGTGGCTAATTGTGTGTGTGTGTGTGTGTGTGTGTGTGTGTGTGTGTGTGTGATCCATCATTAACTTTTAAAAAGTGCTGTATAGTGTTCACTGAATTTGTCTATCACCCGTTTTGTGTTCTCTTTCAACTTTTTAAGATAAGCAATGAAGTTACTCATATTCAGATATTTTCAGATTTTCTAAATCAAAACAGAGATAGAGGGTCAAAGACATTCAGAGATTTTTCCAAATCACACAAATTGAACATACTAAACTCTTAGGATATTCTTTTCTTAGAGCATAGCACTAATGTTATTTTGACATACAGAAGATTTATTTGAATTTTTAGTTCATGCTCTAGGCCAAAAGGGGTTCTGAGAGTGACCTTTGACGTGTCCTTATGAAGAGAAAGACATGTATGAATACGGTGACTGGCCATTCTTTTGAAGACTTCTCATTATCTGCAATGAGAAGTTCCTCAATAGCACTGAGGCTTCTAATGTAATTAGCGCAACCAATTCAGGAATTTAATTGAATGATTTTCTGTCAATGGTAAAAGAAAACAATCTTACAGACTGGAATGAACTATTCACTCCTAGTACTGTAAAAGATTAGGAAAATTTCTTCATTTATCAGGAGTGCTCTTGAGAGTCAGTATTTCCTAAAACATTTTCTCTTTGGACAGGGCTGTCTCCTCATTATACATCCTCAATCAGTGCCGACATATGCAAATGACAATGAATGAAATCATTTTGGATTTCATTTCTTGACTGGTAAATGAAGAGTAATACATTAAATTGTCTTTTGGTAAAAATAGCATAGTGGTCTATAATTGTGAAACTCTCATAACCCCTTTGAAGTGTCTTTTCCATAATTGGTATGGCATTAGGAAAAGGGAACAAAACTCCCCAGTGCCTTGACTCATAGAAAGGCCCTCCTATTCTCCTCTACAAATCCCATTTCTTATTCAAGGGATTACTATATGCCAGTGCATATAAAACCTATCATGAACTCTGTTTTCTCTACACTTATATTTACTATAATGTGATAGATACCCACTGAATATGTAACTAATATCACACTGACTACAATAACTTTTGGAATGAATATATAATTAGAGCTTTAGAAGAGACTATTCAATAAACCTTTATTATTTGCTTAATAGCACACAAATTTAAAAGATAACATGAAACATGAGCCTAAACTTTCATGAAACAAAGCTCTATGATAGATGATAGTGATGTCTGAGAGCTCCATCTTAGAGTGCATGCTGATGTGGCCTCTGGCTAGAATCTTGTGATTCTGAGTACTGAATTTAGGGTTGGCTTTTAGGCCACTGGGTCGGTAAACCTTTGTGTGAATGCTTGACTCATTCTTCTTCATGTGGTTGAATATATCATTTGATTTATCTACAGATTTAGATGCCAACTTATGAAGAGAAGAAAGGTGAGAGGGAAGCTATAGGTGTTATCAGACTGTCAAGGAGAGAAAAGAAGAAAAAAAATGATGTTGGACAAAGAAACAGAACCTTTTTGATCTTTATTCTTTTGAATGTCAAAATGACTTATAGGAAGTTTGGCAAGGGAGTCTGAGAAGTACAGAGATCTAAGGAACACCGGGAGCCCGTGTCTGCCTTAGAATGCATGTATGAATGTGATTATATAAAGGATCTTCAGTGAGTTCTTGGTTATTATGATGGATTTTCTGAGGGTATTTTTAAAAAGTGGACACATTAAAACTGGGGATATAAAATATAAAACTTACAAAACTATTGTTTTAGTGAAGTTTTCAAAAGGATTATTGTGATGTATAATTTAGTTTTGCAACCAGACCAGATGCAGCAAGAAGGAGGGAAGGAGTACAGAAAAGAAATCCCAATTTTAACCTGACGTTAGATTTTTAAAAAGTGCCTATAAAATCATTTAATCTGACCTAAAGGAACATGTTTATCATAAGGAAGAAAAGACACTAACTATGTAAGCTGGCTGTGTGGTATGAATACAAAGTTAAAATGTTTCACACTTGATTATTCTTGCCTTTATTGTGTGTGTGTGTGTGTGTGTGTGTGTGTGTGTGTGTGTGTGTATGTTAGAGAGAGAGAGAGAGAGAGAGAGAGAGAATTACTTGATTTTCAGATAGAGGGACAAATGGAACCATATTGTCAAGGAAATCAGCAGTATTGTTTAATTTATAGAAATTAAATTGATGTATTTTCTTTAAAAAATACATAGTATTTCCCTGCTTCTTGTTTTGTCATATATTTTATCTTTTGCCCTAGATATAACCCCTTACACATTTCCATTCTCTAGGTATGTGTAGAATGCTGTTTCCTTTTTTATTTAGGTATAACTGTCATTAAAAGACACCCATGGAGATATTTAATTTAATTGAATCAACTTATCAGAGTAGTAATGACTTGTTCTATCTTCCAAAATGAAACTAAATTAACAGGAATATTACATTGAGATAAATATCAGTGAGTTATTATATGCACCATGTGAAAGTCTGCATAGAAGTCAAATGGATAAACACATAATTATCATAATTTTAGTAATTCTGCTTACATTACTTTATTTTACCTTAACTTGTAATCTGATCATCCACAAGTGTTACTTTTTTTTTTTTAAACTTTCCTCATTCAACATTTAAGTTTCTTGGGCAGCATATTTTCAAAAGATAAATGTATGGGGTGATTGTAAAGGAGTATGTATAAGAGAATCAAAGAGTCACCAGTTCAAGAAAATGATGTACCACATATATCAACTTTGGCAAAGGCATTAGTGACAAAATTCCAGGATGAGCTGCAGTCAACTTAAAAGTGTGAGTTGTAAAACAATCTTAAAGTTGAGACTAGGGACTGACATATAAACGTAACTCATCAGATGAGCATAAACTTGGAGCTGAGCTGTCCAATTGCTCATGTGTCAGCCAGGAAGTTTCAGATCAGATGTTCCTTCTATATAGTTTACATTTATCTTCTGTTCCTTGGTGTATATTTGACAAATCTAGAGATCATTCTAGAGAAATACCTCAGGCATTACTCTTTGTATTACTCAAAAAAAAAAAAAATCTGTAAAACGTAAAGTAGGTGCAAATATCCCTATAAATACCTCCCTCTTCTAAAATACGAGCTCCCTAACATAGCTACACAGAAGTGATTATGCAGAGTTGTCACATAACTATATCAATGGATCAATCAACATATCAAGAAGGGTGGTTGGCTTTCCCCACAGGGAGATTTGTTTTTTTATGGGAAAATATTCTAAATGTGTACGCAGAAATTATTTCTTAGCTTATCATTTCAACCCTAGAGCAAAAGTTTAAAATGAAACTATACAATTCAAATATGAATGAACCCACCAAATCTTCATATATGTTTAATTAATGTCATTTTTGGATGATAGTGGGATTATATGAATTTTAGTCATTGTACAAGTCATTATTCTATAAGAGGTCCAAAGGCAGAGAGGTTTGTAACATTGAATATCTGAGTCAGAATTCCAAAGAGGAGATGAAGAGAGGCCATCTCTCCGTGCTAGGAGACTCATCTTCTTTAACGAAACAGCTATGAAAATGCTTTGTAGTAATGGTGACTATTTTATAAAATTTTAATTTCATTCATCAGCCTGGGATCAAAACATAACAAAATCTGTGGTTTCCTAGAAAGTCATGAAAGCATTATGATCTGAAAATCAGAGAGCTAGTAATATAAAATATGAACTAAATATATGTTTCACTCAAAAGAGGCATGATCTGAGTCTTGAGAATTAAGCAACACATTGGTATCAAAGTGGAAATAATATGAATAACTCTCATAAATATCAATTAAAGAGCAGAAGACAAGGATCAATGAAACAACTACTAGAGGTGGGCAGTTGTGTCAGATGAAATAGGTGACACTTTGAAAATATGCTGTTGGCCTTCATTTTATGAAAATTGACAATCTCTAAGAACAATTTGAGTGTTGGGATTCTATCTAGAAATATGAGTGGTAGATAATGCTGGATTTGATTGACTTAAAGGTAGAGAAAATAAGGTATATAAATTATACTATTTTAAGTTATGAAAAGGAGACTAAAAATCCTAACAATCAGAACATCTCAATGCTTTTTCTTTTTTACTGTAACGTGACCCAGAAGACAGTGAGTCTGAATACATGACGTCAATAATCCCCAACACATGATCATTTACTGGATAATTTTAAACCTATACCAAATTCTGTGTTTCATGAATGTCCCAAAATACTGATATAGGTGTTTTTAAGAGAAAAAAAATAGAATTAAAAACTCCTCAAAACATTCTCTAAGATTATTGTTCAGTAAGGCTCTCATTCTGTGAGCCCTCTGAGACTGCATCCATGTGTCCTACTGATGTCCATTTCTCTAGAACTACTGTGTAAGAGGTAGTTTTTAATTAGTGGTTAAATGAATCTGTGTAGATACCAACTAATATTAAGAAAAAAACTGATCTATTCATTAAAACCTGAATATCTGAAGATTATTTATTTCACTACAACCAGGTAGTAGTCAACCTTCACATTTATTTAATATGTCCTAACAGAACAATGGAGTGTTCAGGTGACCCAGAGTACAGACAACATATCTGCTTAGACTCTTCTATATTCTATCTCTATTTGAACCATTATTGAGGAAGTCATACACTGTCACTGAGGTAGAGTGTGTATGAGGAAGAGAACATAAAGATGTAGCTGTGGAGGACTCAGGTAGAGGGGAGGATCTAGGGGAAGATGGTTGAGGGAAAATTGTAATCAGAGTGTAATGTAGGAAAAGTATCTATTTTCAATAAAAATGGCAAGTTAGTCTCTGTTAAAAAACACACCTTACTAAAAAATTACATGATGTTTGCCCAGGAGAGGTATTGCGGGATCCTCCGGTAGTACTATGTCCAATTTTCTGAGGAACCGCCAGACTGATTTCCAGAGTAGTTGTACAAGCTTGCAATCCCACCAACAATGGAGGAGTGTTTCTCTTTCTCCACATCCTCGCCAGCATCTGCTGTCACCTGAGTTTTTGATATTAGTCATTCTGACTGGTGTGAGGTGGAATCTCAGGGTTGTTTTGATTTGCATTTCTCTGATGATTAAGGATGCTGAGCATTTTTTCAGGTGCTTCTCAGCCATTCGGTATTCCTCAGGTGAGAATTCTTTGTTTAGCTCTGAGCCCCATTTTTAATGGGGTTATTTGATTTTCTGAAGTCCACCTTCTTGAGTTCTTTATATATGTTGGATATTAGTCCCCTATCTGATTTAGGATAGGTAAAGATCCTTTCCCAATCTGTTGGTGGCCTTTTTGTCTTATTGATGGTGTCTTTTGACTTGCAGAAGCTTTGCAGTTTCATGAGGTCCCATTTGTCAATTTTCGATCTTACAGCACAAGCCATTGCTGTTCTATTCAGGAATTTTTCCCCTGTGCCCATCTCTTCGAGACTTTTCCCCACTTTCTCCTCTATAAGTTTCAGTGTCTCTGGTTTTAGGTGGAGTTCCTTGATCCACTTAGATTTGACCTTAGTACAAGGAGATAGGAATGGATCAATTCGCATTCTTCTACATGATAACCACCAGTTGTGCCAGCACCATTTGTTGAAAATGCTGTCTTTCTTCGTACTCACTGATAAGTGGATATTAGCTCAGAAACGTAGTATACGCAAGATATAAGAGACAATTTGTAAAACACATGGAACTGAAGAAGAATGAAGACCAAAGTGTGGACACTTTGCCCCTTCTTAGAATTGAAAACAATCACCCATGGAAGGAGTTACAGAGACAACGTTTGGAGCTGAGACAAAAGGATGGACCATCTAGAGACTGCCATATCTGGGGAGCCATCCCATAATTAGCTTCCAAACGATGACACCATTGCATATACTAGCAAGCGTTTGCTGAAAGGACCCTGATACAGCTGTCTCTTGTGAGACTAGGCTGGGGCCTAGCAAACACATAAGTGGATGCTCACAGTCAGCTATTGGATGCATCACAGGACCCCCAATGGAGGAGCTAGAGAAAGTATCCAAGTAGCTAAAGAGATCTGCAACCCTGTAGGTGCAACAACATTATGAACTAACCAGTACCCCAGAGCTCTTGACTCTAGCTGCATATGTATTAAAAGATGGCCTAATAGGCCATCACTGGAAAGAGAGGCCCATTGGACACGCAAACTTTATATGCCCCAGTACAGGGGAACACCAGGCCCAAAAAGTGGGAATGGGTAGGTAGGGGAGGGAGGGGAGGGTATGGGGGACTTTTGGGATAGCATTGGAAATGTAATTGAGGAAAATACGTAATAAAAATATAAAAATTTTAAAAAATTACATGATGAATGTTATCACCATGGGGTGTGTCTTTTTCAATATGTTCTTTCCCCACATTTCTTCAGCTTGTAGTGAAATTTCTAGTGGGTGCTAGGCTGGTGGTAAATCTTTTACCTATAGTGATTATTAGAGACAGCAACAATATTTATAGTTGTGTATATTTCTTTGACCCATAAATTGTATATATGTCACTGGAATTCAGCAAGTTGTAATGCTCTTCATCCAAAAAGCTGCTTGTCAGTCCTACCGTCAATGAGCTGATGAACTATCACATTTATAGGACATTTTTATGGCAAAACTTTTATCAGTGAATGTGATCAATCAGAATAGACCCTTTTAAATATATTATGTTTATTTCCATAGGAATCTTGTTCACAACTATGTATTTAATGCCAGTGATAATTAATATTTTTAAAACTTATGGTAGGAAATAGTTGCCTGACCAAATTCTCTTGACATATGTATGCTGTTGTGGTTTCCATCTTGAGTGGAATAGCCAACACATAGTTTACTTAGAAATGATTAATGTGCATGGTCACCTCCAAGTACTAAGAATCTTGACTAATATGGGAAACTTTAGACTATTTCCCTGGAAATGCCAGAGGCAGCATAGTATATAACTAGAAGTAAATATTAATTTGTGTGTGCATGCTCAAGGGGGTGTGTATGAACATTGCTTACAGAAATGTACAAGGTCTTTTAATTTGCAGCTGAGTTGAAGTCTTCTTAGATTTGTAATGTGTGTGGGTGTGATATTTAGTTCTTCTTTCCCTCATTACTTCATTGATGATAAGATGCACATGATGTTTGTCTTTGAAGCTTATAAACAGATGAAAATGAAGCATCACCTTAGAGATGCTGCTACCCAAAGCCATTGTCATTCTGATTAGAAATTTCCAGGTGCACGGGAAACATCAAGTGATTATACTCATTACAATTCAGCCATAATGTCATTAAAATAATTAAACAGTGTATTTTAATTTGATTTACTTGAAGAAGAGAGAGTGCACAAAGTTAGCAACAGTCTTCTACTATTTATTGTAAGAAATATGTCTTTTTGTTCTCCTTATTTTAAATTTTGGTGTATCTGCAGGAAAAAAATAGACATTTTTCTAGTGTATGCTTTTTTCCTTAAATAATGCTCGCTTAACCATCATTGGTCAAGGGGTGGGCCTGCCCAGCTATGACCCATCAGTCAGTCTTATCCAGCAAAGTGGTCTAACAAGTTGTTAGAACTGTAAAATCTTTTCCCTAGGAACACCCCTACTTCCTGTGCCCCTGTTGTTGCCCTTTCCTCCCTGCTTTTGTGTCTAAGTCTTGAGTTGTGATTGGAAAAAAAATGAGTAAACAGAATGCAAGGAGCGACCGAGTTCAGATCATACTAGTTGGTGTCAAGTGACTAAGCATAGGAACATATGTTTATTTTTTTTTAAATAGCCTCCTGGCTTTGGTTACTTGTGGAAAGGGAGGACTCATAAGCCATTCTCATCTAATCCCAAGCACCATATTAATAAAATATCTTTCCCTGATTTTTCACAATGGATTTGGCTCTTTTCCTTGGCCTATTGAGGATGAGTCACAAGACCTGAATTAGGGAACAGAGTGAGACTCCCACATTTGATAACAATATGTATAGCCTGGGTTCAACCCTAAAACACTAAAAACACTACAAGAAAGGTTAATATGAATCATCAAATGAAAGATTCTTAAGCAATATCATGGAGTACATCAAAATAACGTTTCCATGAACTATACCTTAAATCTTTATTTCCACAAATTTAAGAATAAGTAGATTACATTAATATATAAAAACATTACAAATGCAACTACACTCCCCTACATTCTAGGACTTTACTATGCATATTGAATATATACCTGCCCACCCCTCCCCAACAATTATAAAATCAAAGTGTTATTACACTCCAAGAGTTTTTTTAAAAATCCATCCTGATGAAAAAAAATCTGAATGTTCAGTAAAAATTTATACTAGTTGTATTTAACTATCTAGATATGTTGCTAGAGTGTTCTCCACAAATTTAATTAGAATAAGTGCCACAAGATGTGAATATGTTACAGAATAATGGAATCTAAGCCAGTTTTAATGTGAGCATATTTCTCTGTAATTAACAGTAATTATTTCTAATTGTTTCCTGCTTTTTTTCCTTTTACTTATGCAGTTTTTTTATAGTTGATTTACCTTGATTTGAGTCAGCTTTTCATGGGTGATTATGGATTTGGGTCTCCTTCCCACTGGTTATTGAGCTTTTCCTATGCTGAACCTGTTTCTATCTGATTATCCTTAAGTTCCCCTGATGTGAACTTGATGAAAACCAAGTAGGGGGCATAGAAATTGAAAAAAAAAAAAGTAAAAAAAAAAAAAAAAAAAAAGCCAAGCTATTGTTGAAAGAAAACAAATGTTTAGCAAACGCTGACTATTGTACTGTATTTTCTCTCTTCTGGACAATCACGCCAACACCCAGAAGCTATTTACTCATAATACATGTACAAGTGTGTTTCTGCATGTATGTGTATGTTGTCAGAATTTTCTTGCCTTAAAAAAAAATCTAACCATAAAGTTTCCTTTTTAATTAGAGAATGTTCTGAGAATAAAGCACAGAAGCAGTCAACTATGTACAAATGGGTTCTGTTCTCTAGAGCATAAACATCAGAATCATTATCTCAGCCCTCTCCCTTTGCAGTCCAGAATTTTTTGAAAACAAAGGGTCACAAGTAGTTGCTTTTGAAGGTCACTGGGAGAAATCTTATCATGGAGTTCGTAGACTGAGTGACATAAAGGGAGACAAGACATAGGGAAAAGAAAATCAATTATAAAACAATTTAGAAGATGTCGCTACTATGACACTACCGGGATGGTGAGCAGGAGAGTAGTGACACAGAGGACAGTTCTGTAGCCCAAATCACAGTGTTTTAAGTGTTTTGATTTGTTTCGTTTTGTTTTGTTTTGTTTTGTTCTTTTTTACCTGATGTTCCTGGTATGGGATCAAACTATGTCTCCTGACAAAGGAATAGTCACTGAAGTGTCTGAAAACCAGAAACATGTTTCTGTTTCAGAAAACACACTTTGTTTACAGAAAACTGGAAAGGGGAAAAGAAGAAAGATACTGTAGTTAACACTGTGCATCTGAGCCATCCTATCCACGCTTGAACACCACCATGGCTGAAAGTCAGTTTTTATTCACATAAGGTTTTTTTTTTTCTTTTTGACATTATTCTTCAAGTAATAAAATATACCACCTAATGGCCAAGTATTGACATTTTACTAGAGGATGTAGGTAATCTATGGATGACTTTAAATATATAGGTAGATATATATATGTGTGTGTTTGGTTAAAAAAAATGTTACCATATTAGATAAGAGAATTGAGAGACCCGTATTGGGGAAAGTAAGTTTGTATTCTAGAAGGGTAATTGGGTGAGTTTACATGTATCTGGTAAAGGGAAACAAAGGATAATTTGAAGAAGAATATAATGATTCAGAGAAAGACATTTGTGTCAGTATCACTTTTACTTATATTTAAAATATATTTAAAATTCTGGTTGTAAAAATTTATTATTAGAAAAATAAATACATTAAGTTTCCATTTATGTTTTTGTGTTTGTATTTATTTATTTAGAGACACGGGGTATGATTATGAAGTTCTGTTTTGAACTCTCTATGTAGACCAGGCTGCTCTAGGACTCACAGAGATCCACATGCCTCTGCCTCCTTAGGGCTGAGATTAAAGGTATGTGCCACTGCATCTAGCTGACTATATATGTTTACTTTATATGTTTACAATAAGCATACATGTTTCATAGATTTTAACTGGTTGAAAATAAAGATAGACTGCCCTCTTGCTAAGATAAAAGTGCTATAACAATAACCTACTTTAGGGACAACAGGCTTATATTAGTGTACAGTTGATGCATATGAGGCTCTCAGGTATTTGTACAATCAAACCACAACAATACCCATTCCAACTTTCCAACATATAAGGATTTCACCTTAATCTAATTTTCTCTACAAAGAGCCTTTTATAAGCAAAGTCACAGTTTCCAACAGGCATAACATTTTGGAAGATACCCTGACTATCATACTTGCCAGTCCTTAAAGCAGAAAGACATATAACCAATTCTTCAATTTTATCTACCAGACTGTTTTATGATTCTATATATTTGGGCTTAGATTAGTTGATTCTATTTTAATCACCATCCAAGACATACTGTCACCTGATGGATTTAACTAACCAAAAATTGTCATACCTGGTCATTACCAGATATATACTGACTAAGCTCAAACCACTAGAGCCCAAGTTAGAGTGAAGATTTCAGCTCTGGCTATGGTTTATGAGGATTAAAAGGTGCATAATACTCAACCTCTGTCTTCAGTGGAAGAATAATCGGTTAGGGAGGGGAAAGGATACTTTTCATTATCTTTGAGTAATTAGTAATATGACAAATAAGCACCTTAACACTGAAGTCTCATGATGACCTAGGAGAAGACAGGGAGGCTTTAATGCTACCCTGGGCATTACCGTGTGTGCTGGCAAGATAAACATACTAACCCAGGAGCTACCTCTTAAAGAACACTTCATGGTTAGTGTCTTAGGGCTTTCATTGTTGTGAAGATACATCATGACAAAGGCAACTCATAAACTAAATCATTTAATCTGGGTTGGATTATTGTATGAGAGGTTAAGTCCATTATCATCCTGGCAAGAAGCATGCAGACATGGCATTAGAGGATCCAAGAATTCTACACCTTGATCCAAGGATACCCGATGATGCTAATTCCACAGTGGGCAGAGCTTGACCACAAAAGCCCTCAAAGCCCACCTACACAGTGACACATTTCCTCCAAAAAGGCCACACCTACTCCAATAAGGCCACACAACTTAATAATTCTACTCCCTATGGCCAACTCTTCAACACATGAATCTATGGGGGCCAAAGCTATTCAAAACACCACAGCTGAAAAAACTTATTCTTAACAGAGACACCTGATTGAAGATATTAAAGATAAGTGAATGGAAGTAGTGAAA